>NC_138306.1:80630000-80727500 GCF_965601325.2 Salmo salar | reverse complement strand
TCTATATAGTACCACAGTCAGACCACAGTATTGAGACAGTCCTCTATATAGTTCCACAGTCAGACCACAGTATTGAGACAGTCCTCTATATAGTACCACAGTCAGACCACAGTATTGAGACAGTCCTCTATATAGTACCACAGTCAGACCACAGTATTGAGACAGTCCTCTATATAGTTCCACAGTCAGACCACAGTATTGAGACAGTCCTCTATATAGTACCACAGTCAGACCACAGTATTGAGACAGTCCTCTATATAGTACCACAGTCAGACCACAGTATTGAGACAGTCCTCTATATAGTACCACAGTCAGACCACAGTATTGAGACAGTCCTCTATATAGTACCACAGTCAGACCACAGTATTGAGACAGTCCTCTATATAGTACCACAGTCAGACCACAGTATTGAGACAGTCCTCTATATAGTACCACAGTCAGACCACAGTATTGAGACAGTCCTCTATATAGTACCACAGTCAGACCACAGTATTGAGACAGTCCTCTATATAGTACCACAGTCAGACCACAGTATTGAGACAGTCCTCTATATAGTACCACAGTCAGACCACAGTATTGAGACAGTCCTCTATATAGTTCCACAGTCAGACCACAGTATTGAGACAGTCCTCTATATAGTACCACAGTCAGACCACAGTATTGAGACAGTCCTCTATATAGTACCACAGTCAGACCACAGTATTGAGACAGTCCTCTATATAGTTCCACAGTCAGACCACAGTATTGAGACAGTCCTCTATATAGTTCCACAGTCAGACCACAGTATTGAGACAGTCCTCTATATAGTACCACAGTCAGACCACAGTATTGAGACAGTCCTCTATATAGTACCACAGTCAGACCACAGTATTGAGACAGTCCTCTATATAGTTCCACAGTCAGACCACAGTATTGAGACAGTCCTCTATATAGTACCACAGTCAGACCACAGTATTGAGACAGTCCTCTATATAGTACCACAGTCAGACCACAGTATTGAGACAGTCCTCTATATAGTACCACAGTCAGACCACAGTATTGCGACAGTCCTCTATATAGTACCACAGTCAGACCACAGTATTGAGACAGTCCTCTATATAGTTCCACAGTCAGACCACAGTATTGAGACAGTCCTCTATATAGTACCACAGTCAGACCACAGTATTGAGACAGTCCTCTATATAGTACCACAGTCAGACCACAGTATTGAGACAGTCCTCTATATAGTTCCACAGTCAGACCACAGTATTGAGACAGTCCTCTATATAGTTCCACAGTCAGACCACAGTATTGAGACAGTCCTCTATATAGTTCCACAGTCAGACCACAGTATTGAGACAGTCCTCTATATAGTACCACAGTCAGACCACAGTATTGAGACAGTCCTCTATATAGTTCCACAGTCAGACCACAGTATTGAGACAGTCCTCTATATAGTACCACAGTCAGACCACAGTATTGAGACAGTCCTCTATATAGTACCACAGTCAGACCACAGTATTGAGACAGTCCTCTATATAGTACCACAGTCAGACCACAGTATTGAGACAGTCCTCTATATAGTACCACAGTCAGACCACAGTATTGAGACAGTCCTGCACAGGGGCTTTTCAAAACACACAGGAAACAGGGAGAACAAGCAGAAAACACAAAAGTGATTTTAATTCCCCTCTTGCTTTTGTTGTATAGTAGTATTAAAGTGTTCTCTTAAATTGTCTTTTAATTCTCCTTTTGTCAAAATGAAAATAGGTCCCTCATCTAAAAATGAAAGTCTCAACAGACATAGCCTGCGGGTCATAGCCGGCTCTGAGTGAAACCCAGAGAGCGTCACGTTTTTTAAGACCGGTGGGAGATGAGAGGGCGACCCTGCAACATGTGCTCACTGAACTTTAGCTCCTTCTCTTCCTGTAGGATGCCCCTCACTCTGACTGAGAGAGCCACACACAATACAGACAATGAGAGGCTGGGGAACAACAGATGTATCAGCCTGCATGCTACACTATGAAATCCAGGATGAACCTGAAATTCAAATGACAGACATGATGGCATGGATGCAATTTTTTTAAGTTATAGCCTACACATATTTTTATATATATATGCACACTACCGTCATTTTTAGTAATAACAAATTGGTAAAAAAATATTGTAGGGGTGACTCATTTATCATAGCCTATTTATTGCACCATACCATATTATCAGGTAGGTGCACTGTAAAAATATATATTTACAGTTGAAGTCAGAAGTTTACATACACTTGGAATCATTAAAACTCGTTTTTCAACTACTCCACAAATTTCTTGTTAACAAAATATAGTTTTGGCAAGTCGGTTAGGACATCTACTTTGTGCATGACACAAGTCATTTTTCCAACAAGTTTACAGACAGATTATTTCACTTATAATTCACTGTATCACAATTCCAGTGGGTCAAAAGTTTACATACACTAAGTTGACTGTGCCTTTAAACACATTGGAAAAGTCCAGAACATGATTTCATGGCTTTAGAAGCTTCTGATGGGCTAATTGACATAATTTGAGTCAATTGGAGGTGTATCTTTGGATGTATTTCAAGGCCTACCTTCAAACTCAGTGCCTCTTTGCTTGACATCATGGGAAAATCAAAAGAAATCAGCCAAGATCTCAGAAAAAAGATTGTAGACCACAAGTCTGGTTCATCCTTGGGAGCAATTTCCAAACGCCTGAAGGTTCATCTGTACAAACGATAGTATGCAAGTATAAACACCATGGGACCACGCAGCCATCATACCGCTCAGGAAGGAGACGCGTTCTGTCTCCCAGAGACGAACGTACTTTCGTGTGAAAAGTGCAAATCAATCCCAGAACAACAGCAAAGGACCTTGTGAAGATGCTGGAGGAAGCAGGTACAAAAGTATCTATATCCACATTAAAACGAGTCCTATTTCGACATAACCTGAAAGGCCGCTCAGCAAGGAAGAAACCACTGCTCCAAAACCGCCATGAAAAAGCCAGACTACGGTTTGCAACTGCACATGGGAACAAAGATTGTACTTTTTGGAGAAATGTCCTCTGGTCTGATGAAACAAAAATACAACTGTTTGGCTATAATGACCATTGTTATGTTTGGAGGAAAAAGGGGGAGGCTTGCAAGCTGAAGAACACCATCCCAACCGTGAAGCACGGGGGTGGCAGCATCATGTTGTGGGGGTGCTTTGCTGCAGGATGGACTGGTGCGCTTCACAAAATAGATGGCATCATGTTGATGGACAATTATGTGGATATATTGAAACAACATCTCAAGACAGTCAGGAAGTTAAAGCGCGGTTGCAAATGGGTCTTCCAAATGGACAATGACTGGCTTGGCCCAAACTCCAGAGAGGAGAGGCGTGCATGCAGCCACTGCCCACTTTGGGAAGGTACAGATACATGAATCAATACCAATACTCTCTCTTTCTCTCTGTGTGTGTGTGTGTGTGTGTGTGTGTGTGTGTGTGTGTGTGTGTGTGTGTGTGTGTACTATACTTGTGAATAGTAACATAACCAAAATTTGACCAACTGGGGACATTCTGTTGGTCCCCACAAGGAAAAATGCTATTTCTAGGGGGTTTTGGGTTAAGCTTAGAATTAGTGTTAGGGTTAGAAGTAGAGCTAGGAGTTAAAGGTCAGGTTTAGGGTTAGGAGTTAAGTGTTAAGGTTAGGTTTATGGTTTGGAGTTAAGATTAGGACTAGAGTAAAGGTTAGGTTTAGGGGTTAGGGAAAATAGGATTTTGAATGGGAATCAATTGTGTGTACCTACAAGGTTAGTTAAAGTGTGTGTGTGTGTGTGTGTGTGAGAGAGAGAGAGAGAGAGAGAGAGAGAGAGAGAGAGAGAGAGAGAGAGAGAGAGAGAGAGAGAGAGAGAGAGAGAGAGAGAGAGAGAGAGAGAGAGAAAGAAAATAGAGATATTTGTCATAGTTTACAATACATAGGGGGAAACTGTTGGGAATCCATTCTGCGAGGAGTTTTCAATGGAAAAGTTGTTGTGACATCAGTGGTATATTTTACAGGACTGTAAATAACATAGCCTAACACCAGTTGGGTCTTAGGGTGACAAGTGTAATTTGCTATCAAATGGTGTTGTGATTGTGTTGTCCTAGAACTCTCAAGCACATGCTGCACATGAACACATGAACCTTGGCGTGATCCTGGACAACACCCTGTCGTTCTCCACTAACATCAAGGCGGTGACCCGATCCTGTAGGTTCATGCTCTACAACATTCGCAGAGTACGACCCTGCCTCACACAGGAAGCGGCGCAGGTCCTAATCCAGGCACTTGTCATCTCCCGTCTGGATTACTGCAACTCGCTGTTGGCTGGGCTCCCTGCCTGTGCCATTAAACCCCTACAACTCATCCAGAACGCCGCAGCCCGTCTGGTGTTCAACCTTCCCAAGTTCTCTCACGTCACCCCGCTCCTCCGCTCTCTCCACTGGCTTCCAGTTGAAGCTCGCATCCGCTACAAGACCATGGTGATTGCCTACGGAGCTGTGAAGGGAACGGCACCTCCGTACCTTCAGGCTCTGATCAGGCCCTACACCCAAACAAGGGCACTGCGTTCATCCACCTCTGGCCTGCTGGCCCCCCTACCTCTGAGGAAGCACAGTTCCCGCTCAGCCCAGTCAAAACTGTTCGCTGCTCTGGCACCCCAATGGTGGAACAAGCTCCCTCACGACGCCAGGACAGCGGAGTCAATCACCACCTTCCGGAGACACCTGAAACCCCACCTCTTTAAGGAATACCTAGGATAGGATAAAGTAATCCTTCTAACCCCCCCCCCCCCCCCCCCCCCCTTAAAATATTTAGATGCACTATTGTAAAGTGGTTGTTCCACTGGATATCATAAGGTGAATGCACCATTTTGTAAGTCGCTCTGAATAAGAGCGTCTGCTAAATGACTTAAATGTAATGTAAATGTAACACAGACTCACTCACAACACTCTGAAATATGATTTGCTGGGCTAAAATCTGGTTCCTAACCATCTACAGGTAAGACAACCGTCATAACATGCTAATATCATGGTATTGTGCTTATTACCAATTGTACAGGGGCTGCAGGTAACCTAGTGGTTAGAGCACTGGGCAAGTAAGTGAAAGGTTGCTGGATCGAATTCCCTGAGCTGACAAGGTAAAAAATCTGTCATTCTGCACCTGAACAAGGCAGTTAACCCACTGT
Organism: Salmo salar; assembly: GCF_965601325.2. Taxonomy (NCBI): domain Eukaryota; kingdom Metazoa; phylum Chordata; class Actinopteri; order Salmoniformes; family Salmonidae; genus Salmo; species Salmo salar. The sequence continues at coordinate 80,722,310 of NC_138306.1, read as the reverse complement.
AGGCCGTCATTGTAAATAAGAATGTGTTATTAACGGTCTTGCCTAGTTAGATAACGTTTTTTTTAAATAGCATGTAATATCGCATGAATTCACAAGGGGGCACACATGTACCAAGGCATCTTTCTGAATTACCATGACTACGGCAAACAGGTGTCTGAGCTGTTGTTGTTGCTGCCTACGTCAGTTTCAGAGCGTTTAACAATAAGCTAGCTAGCTGCATAGTTAGCTACTAAAATTTCAACCTTTGCTGATATAGCAGGGTATGCACATCGACTTGGTATGAGGATATTGCTCTAGTCGTCTCTCCTCCTCTCCTCAGTCCTCCTCAGTCCTCTTCCCTAGAAATTCTGTGAGAGTTGTGCTATGTTCAGGAAAACTGTCTGGAAGAATACCGTGAGTGATGCGGTTAGCTGGCACCAGGACGAGGCCCTGAACACGACCATATTCATCCTGAAAGAGTATGGTCCGACCGGATTCCTACTCAAAGAGGAGGGGGAACCCAAAAACTTCAAAGTAGGCCTGCATGTGCAACATCCTAACTTGACATCATCAACATTATAGTCCTATTTACATTTTGACACGAAATACTTTCTTAATTCTTAATCAGGTAGCCTATTTTTCATATTCCACAGGTGTTCTTGGGAGACCCTCATACATGTACCTGTTCAACATTCCACAAAGAGAGAGACCTCTGCAAACACATCTGCTGGTAATAATGAAGAAAACATACCGATCACACATAAAAGATAGTGCATGCTCATTCTGTAAAATAATTCTACTTTCATTGTAGGGTTTTATTGCGGAAATTCAGACTGCCTAGAGAACATGAATGTAAGTTTCACTTAGACATAACATAGGCTACAATGCATATGCCAAATTGCAATTCAAACCCTAGGTACTCTGTAGAAATGATTGGATTTTTAACAGCGTATTCTTAAACTCTACTGTGCTCTCTGGTATGTTCACTTGCAGATTGCTTCCAGCAGGTCCTGGTTGAAAGGCAGATCCTGGAGCTGCTACAGGGTTTACACAGGAGCAGAACCCCCCGGCCTGTACACCCACCCTGCTCTGAGGCTGACCCTTACCCCAGACCAGACCCAGCTGAGGCGGACGGAGGGGTCAGACAGAAGGAGATCGAAGCCGAGGATGTGTGTCCCATCTGTCAAGAGGAGTTGCTGGGGAAACGGCTGCCTGTGTCTTACTGCAGGTCAGATCATCACGTGGATTATAATGTCAACACACTTACTGGGCCACCCTTGGTATACCTATTAAATGCTTACTAGCTCTTAATGATATGATGGAGAACACAAAGGAAAGTGATTTGAGGATAGGGGAAATGTGCCTGAACTGACCTACTGTTTTACTGCAACAACAGGGGAACATGTGAGTGGGAGGGAAAACACCTTCTGCCACCAACTGTCATCCCCTATGTCTTCTCACTCAGGTTCGGCTGTGGCAACAACGTCCATATCTCCTGTATGAAGGTGTGGGCAGACCACCAGGCACGTCCGGAGGGGGAGGGGGAAGCCATGGTGAAGTGCCCGCTGTGCCGGGAGGACTTTGGGCTGGTCAAGCTGCTCCTGGAGCAGGTGAGGAATGTGGCTAAGCTCCACACAGCTGCTGAGAGAGAGAGGCCCGACAGACACCTCGGGGTGCTCTGCAACAACTGCAGGGTCTGCCCCATCACTGGCAAGTGCTTCAAGTAAGTCTTGTTGTCATAATGCCCAGGCCCAATAGACCTTGAGCTCGAATTTACATACTTTTCCCCCATCCACTTACCTATACTGTTGTGCATCAACTATGACTTCCCTTTAGGTGCACAGTCTGCCGGTACTATCACCTTTGCGAGGACTGTATAAGAAGGTGCTGTCACCCTCAGCATCTGTTTGCCATACGTACGGTAAGCAGTCTTCAGTTAGACTCTGTGAGCATTTCTGCATATATTTGTGTCAGGAAGTGGACATGATAAACTTATGACATCAGCTATTATGTCCATCAGAAAAGGACTGAGAAGTGGCTGTCCTTGGGTCAGCGTGTGTTCAACACACTGGGTGAACCACGTGAGATGACCACTCAGTCAGTGGGTGACAGGTGAGCACTGGAATCTCTGTAAGAACCCTGTATAAATAGATGATTATGCTCAGTGCCTGAACACCCTGAATGACATGTAGACAGTGCTAAAATGCTAAGATGTTGTCACACATACAGGCTGTTACACTTTACAACCTGCTGCAATAAGCATTGTGATTCATATTTAAGTGCAGTTAATTACATTTTGTTTTATTGTCACATACACCATATAGGAACAGTGAAATGTGTTGTTTTACAGGGTCAGCCATAGTAGTACAGCACCCCTGGAGTAAATTAGGGTTAAGAGCCTTGCTTAAGGGCAGAGATTTTTTCACTGGTATTCGAACCAGCGACCTTTCCGTTACTAGCCCAACGTTCTAACCGCTAAGCTACCTGCCGAACCAGCGACCTCTCCGTTACTAGCCCAACGTTCTAACCGCTAAGCTACCTGCCGAACCAGCGACCTCTCCGTTACTAGCCCAACGTTCTAACCGCTAAGCTACCTGCCGTTAAAATATAGCCCATGAGTCTCTGGTTTCCTTTCCCCCTTCAGGATGATTCCTGTTGAGAGTGACCCAATGCCAGAACACCTGGTCAGGAGCCTCCTTTCGGTCAGGGTGAGGAGAGGCTGCCCCCTGCTGGACCCTGGGCAGCAGTGTAGGATCTGCCTGAAGAGCTTCCAGCAAGGGCAGCAGGCCAGACACCTGCCCTGCCATCACAAGGTAAAGACTTAACTCAAATGATCCTGTCACCACTAAGTAATGAGTTAGGTAAACGGGCCCTGACATGTTCTGCCACCACAAGGTTAAGAGTTAGATAAACTGCCCTGACCTGGGCCTCCCGAGTGGCGCAGTGGTCTAAGGCACTGCATCGCCTTTCTTTGGACACTGTGTTAACTAACCTCCAGACGAGCTTCAATGCCATACAACTCTCCTTCCTTGGCCTCCAACTGCTCTTAAATGCATGTAAAACTAAATGCATCCTCTTCAACCGATCGCTGCCCGCACCTGCTCGCCCGTCCAGCATCACTACTCTGGACGGTTCTGACTTAGAAATGTGGACAACTACAAATACCTGGGTGTCTGGTTAGACTGTAAACTCTCCTTCCAGACTCACATTAAGCATCTCCAATCCAAAATTAAATCTAGAATTGGATTCCTATGTCGCAACAAAGCATCCTTCACTCATGCTGCCAAACACACCCTCGTAAAACTGACTATCCTACTGATCCTTGACTTCGGCGATGTCATTTACAAAATAGCCTCCAACACTCTACTCAGAAAATTGGATGCAGTCTATCACAGTGCCATCCGTTTTGTCACCAAAGCCCCATATACTACCCACCACTGCGACCTGTACACTCTCGTTGGTTGGCCCTCACTTCATACTCGTCGCCAAACCCACTGGCTCCAGCTCACCTATTAAGTCTTTGCTAGGTAAAGCCCCGCCTTATCTCCGCTCACTGGTCACCATAGCAACACCCACCCGTAGCACGCGCTCCAGCAGGTATATCTCACTGGTCACCCCCAAAGCCAATTCCTCCTTTGGTCGTCTTTCCTTCCAGTTCTCTGCTGCCAATGACTGGAATGAACTGCAAAAATCTCTGAAGCTGGAGACTCATATCTCCCTCACTAACTTTAAGCACCAGCTGTCAGAGCAGCTCACAGATCACTGCACCTGTACATAGCCCATCCAACTACCTCATCCCCCATACTGTTATTTATTTGTATTTATTTATTGCCTTACCTCCCTTATCCTACCTCATTTGCACACACTGTATATAGACTTTTTCTATTGTATTATTGACTGCATGTTTGTTTATTCCATGTGTAACTTTCGCACTGCTTTGCTTTATCTTGGCCAGGTCGCAGTTGTAAATGAGAACTTGTTCTCAACTAGCCTACCTGGTTAAATAAAGGTGAAATAATAAAAAATAGCTGTGCCACTAGAGATTCTGGGTTTGAGTCCAGGCTCTGTCGCAGCCGGCCATGACCGGGAGAACCATGTGGCGGCGCACAATTGGCCCAGCGCCGTCTGGGTTAGGGAAGGTTTGGCCGGCAGGGATGTCCTTGTCCCATCTTGCACTAGCGACTCCTGTGGCGGGCCGGGCGCAGTGCACGCTGACACAGTCGCCAGGTGTACGGTGTTTCCTCCAACACATTGGTGCGGCTGGCTTCCGGGTTAAGTGGGCGTTGTGTCAAGAAGCAGTGCGGCTTGGTTGGGTCGTGTTTCGGAGGACGCATGGCTCTCGAACTTCGCCTCTCCCGAGTCCGTACGGGAGTTGCAGAGATGGGACAAGACTGTAACTACCAAATGGATACCACGAAATTGGGGAGAAAAATAATTTAAAAAAATGAAAATGCCTCTCCTGCTCTGCCACCACAAGGTAAACAGAGTAAGTCTGAAGTGGGTGATGCCCTGTCTTTAACCCTAAAGGCCCCAAAACCAAAATACTAAAATTCCTGTTGACACTTTTTAATTCTGGACTGGTTTGAGTATGTTCTGAAAGGATGTACTGTGTCCTGATATGGACGGCGAGAGCAGTAGCTGAATTTGATCCATCTTTGTCCCCTACTACAGTTCCACACAGACTGTGTCGACCCATTGCTTCGGAGGTCCAACTCCTGCCCTCTGGACGGATACGTCATCTACAACCCCCTAACATGGAGCAGCGGTGGGGGGAAGGGTACACCCAAGCTGGCCTCCTCCCTTGACCATCCAAAGCTCACAGAGCAGCACAGATTGGAGCTGTTCGTCCCAGGAGTAGCTCTGCTGGACAGGGCAGCCAGGGTGGTTCCCTCCCTGAGTATGTTCAGCTCAGAGGGCTCAGCCAATGCCCTAGTACCGCTCCCTCAAGACACTATGGTCGTCGGCTTACAAGGTCTACGCATCAATACAGTGAACATTGAGAGCATGGAGGGTGGAAAAAGTGGGACAGAGAAGGATGGATCTCCAGTCAAATCAGTCATTCTTAACAAGAGCCTTTCCTCCGAGCATCTAAGGACAGACGTGTCTAGAGTCAGGTTGGGACGCACCAAGTCAAGCTCCTCGACCAGTTTGGCCCAAAACAATGCTATCTCAACTAACAGGCTGGGTGGGGTCTATGGAGGGACGGAAAGGGCCCAGCCGAGTCTGTTTGTGGGTGTAAACAGGTCAGACAGGGACATGACTGCTGCTGCTGCTCAGCCCAGAGCTGTCATCACCCTATGGAGAGCCAGGCCCCAGTGGAAGCTGAGACCCAGGGTACCCCAACCCAGACCAGGCACAGGAGACAGCCAACAAGCCACAGGCCTGAGGATGACAGGGGTACTGATCAATGCTCCACACCAGGGAGAAAAGGAGTGAGAGTTGGATTTTAGAACATATTTTGTTGTGTACAGACTACTGCTTTGACTATATAGTTATTGAGAGTATGGTACAGTTGTACTACTTAGAGTAGTTTTGTATACAGAGCATTCAGAAAGTATTCAGACCCCTTGACTTTTTCAACATTTTGTTATGTTACAGCCTTATTCTAAAATTGATTAAATAAGTTTTTTTCCCTCCGTTGTACTAGTTAGTTCGTTTCTTTCTACATAAAGGAAATGGATGACAGTTTTATATTTGCTTGTGTGCTCAGCTCTTGGTTAGATATCAACACTGCACAGCTATGTATTCACTTCACCTAAGTCTGTTTGGCTTTCATTTCCCTGTGTTTTTATAAGTGCTATTTTCATTGACAGTTTTTCAATCTCCATTTTATTCACTTAGCAGAGCTTGTTTTAAACAAACGTCAAAATTAAATACAAAATTAGCTTTTACCTGGACATATAAAAGTACCACAGACATACCGACCTGTAATAAAAATAAACTTTTTAAACGTTTTTTATTTTTATTATCAGTCTATGTACATTTTCAGCTTGCCGTTTTTCACTTAAGACATATTGAAGCAGTGATGGCCCAGGTGATATCAAAATGACTAAAGGAACCACACTCCTATGTTTTTATTTTAATCCCAGCCCCCGTCCCCGCAGGGGGCCTTTTGCCTTCTGGTAGGCCGTCATTGTAAATAAGAATTTGTTCTTAACTGACTTGCCTAGTTCAATAAAGGTTAAATAAATAAAAAATGAAAACCATCAGTCCAGACTAAACGTGCTGTTGGCGGTAATTTTCCTCTTCTCATCCTGTGGTGACATCCTGACTGAGTTGTAACGGTTAACACATGACCATTGAGAACAGTGACTGTCACTGGTGGCAGTTCGACCAGTGCGTCCTCAATGTCCTTCAGAGACTCTCTCCCCTCCCACCTTCCTCGCAGAACATTTCTGATGACACTGTCCTCTACAGTGAACACCCAGCTGACCAGATCATCAGATTGTATGGAGAGCTTCCCTCTAGTTATCCTTCCATCAGGGATAGTATGTACGACATAGGGCAATGCTTACAAGTCACCATCTTTTCAGTGGTGTCCACCCTCTCCAGTGGGTGCGCTTCTGGGCAAGTGTACTCTTGGGACAACCAGTATCCAATGATTTTCCCCTCAAACTTCTCAGGCTGTACCATGTTGTGTGGCAGATCGCATTTCGTACCACTAGCCACGTTGACCAGAGCAGATTCTGGTGTTGTGTTCAGCATGGTTTTACCACCATACTTAGCAACAGAAACATTGGTGACCCGGTACCATTTCCCCTCTTCAACCATGTTTTCACGACCCCACACGGTCAGCTTTGTGAGTGTAGTTGAATCATCAATATGACCGACTAGGTATTCCACCATGGGCATGCTTTTGTTGAATCTTGTTTTACAATGGCGCTCTTTCAGTTTCTGTATCACCTCCACTGTAATGTTCACCTACAATGCAAGAAAAACACCAAAAGGAGAAATACATTACAGGCCACTGAACAGACAAGGTTAGAGTTCAAACATAACAGTACTTCATTGATAGTGAATTATTATTATTATTATTATAGCTACCTTCTCTTTTACAGCATTTTCTGTGTTTTCTTTGTCCCCTTGAAGGTCAGCTAGGGCCACATCCTTGACCCTCCCGTGAAGGTCGCTGTTGAATTTGAAGGGTAAATCTTCGAGGTTGGAAAATGTGGATGTGTATGTAAACATCTCCATCTTGTTGTTTCTGCTTATGGATGGCTGGAGCACCACTTTCACCAACTTCACTGGAGTTCTGCAAAAACATGCATTATAAAATATTAATCACAGATATTCCTAATCACATAGCACTCAAAGCTTTTGCAGAGCACTTCATACCCAATTTACCTGCGATTCTCTGCTGTGGCAAAGCGGTCTCGCAGCTGCGGCTGAAAAACGATCAGATTCCTGCTCTCATCTTCTTGCTGTAAAACTGCATTGAAATATCCTGTCTTCTTCCCTCTCTTCACTGCTGAGACATTGTGGATGTAACCGCAGGCCTTGATTACTTCCTGTAAATTCCCCATTATGGAGCCTATTGGAGGGACAAAATGCAGCATTTTAAAGGAAATACATCTAGACATGCATAACCTAGATATTCAGAGTCAGGCATACTCAGTTTGAGATTAGGAATTTTAATAGGCGCCATGTTGGCACAATAAACTCCACAACAGTCAGCAACATTATAGACTAGATTAGATGGGCAGGGCTGTACCTGCTCTGATGCTTGGTGGGGCTGGGGGTGGGTCAGAGGCACTAGGGTTTTTGAAGGTGGTCCAGTCCAGCTCTTTGAGTCTGGGGAAGTTTGCGATGATCTCTTTCTTATGCAGGAGGGCCACAAAACCATGGCAGTACTCCTCTCCTTCTCTCTCAGCATGTCCAGTAGCTTGATGACTGTAGTCTCTGGAGGCTGACTGGGTTGCAGGTGGGAGAGGATGTTGTATTCACGCTGCTCCACAAGTTTCTTTGAATGGGCGTACTGGAGAATATTGTCGTGTTCTGCTGACAGAATCTCTGTTAGCAGCGGTTTATTCTCCAGCAGAAACTCCTTCGCCATTCTTCTCTGGGGTGGTTGGCTGTTCTTGGCCTAAGTTGGTTTCCTCCTGGGGACTCAAGGCTGTGTTCAGCAGGACACAACGGCGTGCAACTTTTGATTGAACGGAAAACTGTGCTGTTCTCAACGGTCGGGCAACACACCGCCACAACCACCAAACAGGAGCAAAGATACCTCAAAGAACGGTTTGGGAGAAGCGTGTCGTTCAGGCACGTAGTAAAACGTTTAATGAACTGAACACACCCCTGCTTCATTGGCTGGCAGAATCTACTTCCTATTAGCCGGAGAGGTATGGCTTGTTGTCATGGGAGGGTCTATGGGTGCTGGCCAGGTGGTCAGGTGAAATCAAACTAGCACCTGGAGAACGAGATGGAACAACAGGTTAATTACTGTGTCAAGTCAAAACATACAGTGCGTGTTTAAGAGTGGTATCAGGCAAAAGACTATGATGCATGGTTAGTACACTACTACTGGGTTATAGCTAGGATATTAGCCTACATGATATTGCTATGATTATATTGATCTCTTGTCATGCCTCTTTAAGGTATCGAAAGGTAAAAAGTAATATCACTCAGTGGAAAGCCACCTTGACATACAAGGCGTTGTAATTAACAAAGGTAGCTGAGGTAGTCGGGTATGCCTTCCCTAATCTATAATTAATACACGGTTATTTGAGCCACAACAGACAGACGGTGCACAGAGCAAAGTCAAGAGTATTCACCCACACAAAACTAGCAGGATGGTCTCTTTAACAAGCTGATAATACCGGTTCGGTCCAACGTTTTGTATGTTTTTACTCAACAAAGTAAGTCATGATATTCTGTATATTATTAGTCATGTCACTTTTAACCCAAACTATAAGATGTTTTTGCTGAAATGTTTGTAAACAATCTATAGCTTCAAAATATGTTTCAAACTATGATATTGATGTCATATAACTACCATATTGATGTCAACTAAATATAATATTGATGTCATATAACTATCATACTGATGTCAGTCCGTGCATCCATAACTACATATTCATTGTAGAGTTTTAGCTGCAGAATATTCATCCGGAGGGGGTCGTCCGTTTGGCTGAAAAACGAATTGTGCCGTGCTGCGCACAGAAGCGCCACAATTCAAAATATACGACTTGGAACGGCGCAGGAGAGAAGGCGCTAAAATGCTTCATCTTGCAGCTGAGACATATTTAGAGTCATATTTCTAAAGCATTATCTTGCACCACATACCCATTATTTTAATACCAAACATTTTCACAATATCTAACAAGTAGCTAGCTAAAAGTCCTGGTAAATAACGGTAAGGAAATTGGTCGTGCTATCCGGGATCCTAGGGACGTCCCTACCCCCGGTTGAAAATGGTTCAGGTAGGGTTAGGTAAGGGTTATTATAGTTGGTTAGGGTAGGAGTTAAGGTTTAACCGTAAGGAAATAGTTATGTACCACTTCTTGTCTTCAGCTTTTTCTCGCGCTCTCACTGAACAAAGAAAAAGAAGGTTACTCTTTTGTGCTACTAGCGGCTTCAACATTTCCCGAGCTGTGAGCGGGTGCAGATCGTGTTCTTCTTTGGTATCATGACGTTCGCACATTTTATTTGTGAATGCCGCCACCTACTGTGCATTAGTGTGTGTTATATCACGTTACATTTGTGATACAAAAATAAAAAGGGGGGAAATGTTTCTAAATATAACCACAATCCATCCCTTCACCTATATACCAATATTTCATACAAATTAAAATCTCAAAACATCTTATCACGCTTCTGCAGTAAAATCTCGTACACCCAGGTACTTCTCAGCAGCTACCACCTACACTACCCCATTTCACTACTTGACCCTACCAGCTCCTGCACCATGCCAACGGCCTGGGAGGACGGGACACCATCACTCAACACACCCTGTAACTCTTCTGAAGTCAAATCTCATATACACAAATACTTCTCTGCAGCTGCCACCACAACACCTATTTTCTGTGATTTACGTTCCATTTCTTCGGTACAGTTGATAACTATTGCTATGAAAGCTAAGAAGCCAATGCCTCAGCATGTGACACCTTCTGCATTACTCTGACTCTAGCCACCTCAGCCTGCCTCTCTCGCACCGGACACTTCCGATCCCCAGGAACATGGGCACCCCTACAATTGATACACACAACTTTATCCACCGAAACTACACAGTCCTCTGTCCCATGCCCTCCTGCACACTACCCACGTCTTGGAATCTCCCTCCTACACTCTGCTGCGAGTTTGAGTGTATTTATTTTTACAGGGACAGTGCACATTAATCAACGTTTCAGTAAAAGTGCCGGTTTTAGCCAGCCGGCTAATTTTCAAACGCAGTCCCTGAGCAGGTTATTAAAAACAATTACAATACAGACAATCACTGAGCAGTGAGCACACGCAGAGCAATATAGGACAAGCAAGACGTAGCATACAGACAGAGCAACGTAGGACAAGCAACACGTAGCATACAGACAGAGCAACATAGGACAAGCAACACGTAGCATACAGACAGAGCAACATGGCACAAAAAGCAACAAGACAAAATCCATAAAACCAACAAAGTGTTTCCACACCGCACAAGCTACAGACAACAGACAACATGGAAAGCGACAATACACAGCTAGGGATTATGTGGTGCTTTTCCTTAAGGGAACTATACAGTCACCTCTCATGGCAGACCTTGTGGATCTGCTGCCATATGTTTGGGTTTTCTGTTTAACTAAAATACTGAGTGGAGGGGGAGCTAGGCCATTTAGGATCTTGAATACAAGACATGCGTCGGTGTATTGCACAAGATTTTCCCAACTCAGGAGCTCATGCTTTCTGAGGATGTAACAGTGATGATGGCTATTGGGCTTCCTATCAAGCACTTTGAGAGCCTGTTTGTAGACAGACTGAATAGGTTTTAATGTTGTACAGCAAGCTTGGGCCCAACTAGTCAAGCAGTATGTTAAGTGGGGGAGTATCATAGATTTGAAGTACAGTTTTGCTACCTCTGTAGTCAAACAATTTCGTATAAATCGGAAATTAGCTAGGTTGAATTTGGTTATTTGAGTAACCTTTTTCACCTGCTTTTTAAAAGAGAGGTTGGAATCAAGTATGATGCCACGGTACTTAAAATCAGATACCACCTGGAGCTTCTCCCCTGACACATAGACATCTGGCTCAGTAGCATCTGTTGCCCTCTTTGTGAAGAACATGCAGACAGTTTTTTCACATTGAGATGCAAACATGTGTCACTGAGCCACTTTGTAACCTGGACCATTACAGTAGTGAGTTCTTGTGCAGCTTGTTGTTTGCTCTTTGCATGCACATATATCACTGTATAATCTGCATACATTTGAACTTCAGACCCAGTACAGACAGAAGGCAGATCATTAATGTACTGGCTGAACAGGAGGGGCCCCAGTATTGACCCTTGGGGTACGCCCACATCATAGCTAAGAGTGGGCGACAGCTCATTGCTCACTCTGACACACTGACTTCTGCCTCCAAGGTATGATTTCATCCATCTGAAGGCATCGGGGGAAAAGTTGAACTTGGACAATTTTGTGATGAGAATCTCATGGGTAACAGTATCAAAAGCCTTCCTTAGGTCCAGAAACACAGCCCCAACAATTCCCCCTTTGTCCATCTTGGACTTCACATTTTCCAGAAGAAAGAATTTGGCCATTTCTGTGGAGTGTTTCGCTCTGAAGCCGAACTGCATGGAGTGTAATGTGAAGGGGCTGTTGTTGAGGTGGGCAATCAGTTGTTCTGCTACACACTTTTCAACAACCTTTGACACCACAGGTAGTATACTAATGGGCCTGTAGTTACTCACGTCAGCAGGGTCACCTGATTTAAAGATGGCCGTTATTATGGCCGACTTCCATACCCTTGGAAATACCCCCAGACCAATAGATGTGTTGGTGACCTTAGTAATGGGGCCAATGAGTGACTCTTTGTCGTTTTTAAGAAAGGTAGAGTCCAGCCCAAACACATCTTTGGCTTTAGAGTTCTTTAGTGAGCTAATCACCTTGTTCACCTTTGACTCAGAAACCTCCCTTATGATGAAGACAGGTTGAGCGTCATTCACTAGCACTGAGCCCAATAAACCAGTGGAGGGGTTCTGTGTCAGTACCCTGACAGAGTTAATAAAGTAGGAATTGAAGGCTATTGCTATTTCGACTGCATCCTGTGTTAGATTGTTATTCACCATGATTTCTAGTCTTTTTGCAGTGTTACTATGGTCTTTCCCTGTTAACGTTTTTAGATTCTCCCAGATCAATTTAGAATTTCCCTTTGCTTCACCAATTATGTTAATAAAAAAGTTTGCCTAGGCCTCTCTGATTTCTTTCATCACCCTATTTCTCAACATGGTAAACCTATGTCTGTCATGCTCTAATTTGGATTTTAGGGCTGGTTTTAGAGCATAATCTCTGTGACATGTCTGTGACATGACCACAAGCGTGGCACCTGAAACACTGCAGTGGATTCGGCACAAAAGCTCTAACAGGATAACTGATATATCCTAACATGACTTTGTCGGGTAAAGACTCTGACTCAAAACTCAGAAGGACTGACAGTGTCTCCTCTGTTTCACCACGCTCCCCACCGGGCCCGCGTCACACCAAACGGTTAGCATCACAAACACCAGGAATCTTCAACTGCTCCACCTCCACACTTAACGCAAACCCAGAAATCCCTCCTTTCAATGGTGCCCTGTTCCTAAGAGCAAAGTAAGAAACAGGCCTTGGCCCAAATTGTGTGACCTGCAAGGTTACCTTCACTGATTCAACTGCACCCAACTCCTTTCTCACTCACCCTGAAACCACAAATGGATCCGCCAAAAGACAAAGGTCCACTTTCTCCAAAAATATCACTCCTACTTAACCAGATTATTCTTTACCATGACCAATGATGCCAAGCTCTGGTTCCAAGCTCTTCACCACACCTTCCATCTCACTTAACTCGCCCTCATTCACTTCCATTTCCCCTCCAGAACTCATTCAAATCCAACCTCTGCTTTCCTCATTCTCTTCAACATCTAATATTCCTGTTCTTGTTCCATGGTTCCTCCTACAACCTCCTGCATACATGTCTCTCGCGCCTTCTTTCCTCTCCGATCAATTCATTCGGTTGGCTAACAACAAATCTTGTCCCAGATATTACAATCTGACACCTTATTTGTCCAATCATGTGTCAGTCTGCATTTTAGAAAATTTGTAGAGATAAGGCTTAGACCTTGTAATGTTATGTGTGTAAATGACCTTCATCACTCTTTACTCAGGTACAAGCGTGATACCCTCATGGATATGGACAGCATTGGTGAGTAAATTCTATGTTAGAGCTCAGAGGGTCACGTCCAGTAAAGGGCTCTATTCAATTCTGTTATGTCTCTTGTGCATTGTGTGCCCTAGCCCTAGCCATGTATTACGATATCAACATATATGTTCTAGTTCTGTGGTCCATGCTCTATGTTCTAGTGTTCTATTTCTATATTATGTGTTCTAACTCAGTATTCTGTGTGTTACCTGTGTTCCAAACCTCATTTGTGTTCTTCTTTTCAGAGGGGTTGAATGAAGTGCGTCCTGCTGTGTACCGCACTGCAATGAAGCTCCGCTCCTTACAGAAACTCTGCCATAGTGAGTGTGTGTGTTTAAATGAAATGCTTTTTATGTGTGTGTAATCTGTTACAGTGTATGTTTGCAATGCTCTGAATGTGTGTTACAGTGCATGTTGTGACACTGCGGGAGCTCATCCCAGCCCTGTGCTCTCTGGGCGGAGCCCGGGACACTGGGGCGGGGCTTAGTGAACAGAAAGTCAGACAGTGCATAAACAGGATGTTCCAAAGCGTGTCACAGGAAGTACCTGGGCAGGTGTCGGCAGAGGCGCCAGAACAGACTTGCAGACTGCTGTACAGACTGTTTGACCGGTGAGGACACACAACTGTTCAAACACACACAACTGTTCAAACACACACAACTGTTCAAACACACACTGCTGTTCAAACACACACAACTGTTCAAACACACACAACTGTTCAAACACACACTGCTGTTCAAACACACACTGCTGTTCAAACACACACTACGTCTGTAAACTAAAGGGTGTATGTCTTCCCTAGGGGACAGACTGGCGCTGTCTGTCGCAGGTCAGTTGAAGCCGCTCTCATCTCTCTCTCAGCAGACACACTCTCAGCCAAACACAAGGGTAAGTAACACACACACACACACACAGACACACATGATATACACTCTGTGTTCATTCCCTGTGTGTGTTGCAGCTCTGGTTCGTCTGGCAGAGAGGTGCAGTGGGAGAGAGAGCGGCACGGTGAGCAGGAGTGGTCTCAGAGTCGTACTGCAAGAACTCAGCCAGGTTAGACACACACACACACACACACACACACACACACACCTGAGTACTACCTCACATGATTATCAAATCAAATTTTATTAGTCACATGCGTCGAATACAACAGGTGTAGTAGACCTTACAGGTGAAATGCTTACTTAAGAGTAAGTAATGAATTAAGTAATTAAAGAGCAGCAGTAAAATAACAACAGCGAGACTATATACAGGTGGTACCGATACAGAGTCAATGTGAGGAGACTATATACAGGGGGTACCGATACAGAGTCAATGTGAGGAGACTATATACAGGTGGTACCGATACAGAGTCAATGTGAGGAGACTATATACAGGGGGTACCGATACAGAGTCAATGTGAGGAGACTATATACAGGGGGTACCGATACAGAGTCAATGTGAGGAGACTATATACAGGGGGTACCGATACAGAGTCAATGTGAGGAGACTATATACAGGTGGTACCGATACAGAGTCAATGTGAGGAGACTATATACAGGTGGTACCGATACAGAGTCAATGTGAGGAGACTATATACAGGTGGTACCGATACAGAGTCAATGTGAGGAGACTATATACAGGGGGGTACCGGTACAGAGTCAATGTGAGGAGACTATATACAGGTGGTACCGATACAGAGTCAATGTGAGGAGACTATATACAGGGGGTACCGATACAGAGTCAATGTGAGGAGACTATATACAGGTGGTACCGATACAGAGTCAATGTGAGGAGACTATAAACAGGGGGTACCGGTACCGAGTCAATGTGAGGAGACTATATACAGGTGGTACCGATACAGAGTCAATGTGAGGAGACTATATACAGGTGGTACCGATACAGAGTCAATGTGAGGAGACTATATACAGGTGGTACCGATACAGAGTCAATGTGAGGAGACTATATACAGGGGGTACCGGTACAGAGTCAATGTGAGGAGACTATATACAGGGGGTACCGATACAGAATCAATGTGAGGAGACTATATACAGGTGGTACCGATACAGAGTCATTGTGAGGAGACTATATACAGGTGGTACCGATACAGAGTCAATGTGAGGAGACTAAATACAGGTGGTACCGATACAGAGTCATTGTGAGGAGACTATATACAGGTGGTACCGATACAGAGTCATTGTGAGGAGACTATATACAGGTGGTACCGATACAGAGTCAATGTGAGGAGACTAAATACAGGTGGTACCGATACAGAGTCAATGTGAGGAGACTAAATACAGGTGGTACCGATACAGAGTCAATGTGAGGAGACTATATACAGGTGGTACCGGTACCGAGACAATGTGAGGAGACTATATACAGGGGGTACTGGTACAGAGTCAATGTGAGGAGACTATATACAGGGGGTACCGATACAGAGTCAATGTGAGGAGACTATATACAGGTGGTACCGGTACAGAGTCAATGTGAGGAGACTATATACAGGTGGTACCGATACAGAGTCAATGTGAGGAGACTATATACAGGTGGTACCGATACAGAGTCAATGTGAGGAGACTATATACAGGTGGTACCGATACAGAGTCATTGTGAGGAGACTATATACAGGGGGTACCGATACAGAGTCAATGTGAGGAGACTATATACAGGTGGTACCGATACAGAGTCAATGTGAGGAGACTATATACAGGGGGTACCGGTACAGAGTCAATGTGAGGAGACTATATACAGGTGGTACCGATACAGAGTCAATGTGAGGAGACTATATACAGGTGGTACCGATACAGAGTCAATGTGAGGAGACTATATACAGGTGGTACCGATACAGAGTCAATGTGAGGAGACTATATACAGGGGGTACCGGTACAGAGTCAATGTGAGGAGACTATATACAGGGGGTACCGATACAGAATCAATGTGAGGAGACTATATACAGGTGGTACCGATACAGAGTCAATGTGAGGAGACTATATACAGGTGGTACCGATACAGAGTCATTGTGAGGAGACTATATACAGGTGGTACCGATACAGAGTCAATGTGAGGAGACTAAATACAGGTGGTACCGATACAGAGTCATTGTGAGGAGACTATATACAGGTGGTACCGATACAGAGTCATTGTGAGGAGACTATATACAGGTGGTACCGATACAGAGTCAATGTGAGGAGACTATATACAGGTGGTACCGATACAGAGTCAATGTGAGGAGACTATATACAGGTGGTACCGATACAGAGTCAATGTGAGGAGACTATATACAGGTGGTACCGGTACCGAGACAATGTGAGGAGACTATATACAGGGGGTACTGGTACAGAGTCAATGTGAGGAGACTATATACAGGTGGTACCGATACAGAGTCAATGTGAGGAGACTATATACAGGTGGTACCGGTACAGAGTCATTGTGAGGAGACTATATACAGGTGGTACCGATACAGAGTCAATGTGAGGAGACTATATACATGGGGGTACCGGTACAGAGTCAATGTGAGGAGACTATATACATGGGGTACCGATACAGAGTCAATGTGAGGAGACTATATACAGGTGGTACCGGTACAGAGTCAATGTGAGGAGACTATATACAGGGGGTACCGATACAGAGTCAATGTGAGGAGACTATATACAGGTGGTACCGATACAGAGTCAATGTGAGGAGACTATATACAGGTGGTACCGATACAGAGTCAATGTGAGGAGACTATATACAGGGGGTACCGGTACAGAGTCAATGTGAGGAGACTATATACAGGTGGTACCGATACAGAGTCAATGTGAGGAGACTATATACAGGGGGTACCGGTACAGAGTCAATGTGAGGAGACTATATACAGGTGGTACCGATACAGAGTCAATGTGAGGAGACTATATACAGGTGGTACCGATACAGAGTCAATGTGAGGAGACTATATACAGGTGGTACCGATACAGAGTCAATGTGAGGAGACTATATACAGGGGGTACCGGTACAGAGTCAATGTGAGGAGACTATATACAGGGGGTACCGATACAGAGTCAATGTGAGGAGACTATATACAGGGGGTACCGATACAGAGTCATTGTGAGGAGACTATATACAGGTGGTACCGATACAGAGTCAATGTGAGGAGACTATATACAGGTGGTACCGATACAGAGTCAATGTGAGGAGACTATATACAGGGGGTACCGGTACAGAGTCAATGTGAGGAGACTATATACAGGGGGTACCGATACAGAATCAATGTGAGGAGACTATATACAGGGGGTACCGATACAGAGTCATTGTGAGGAGACTATATACAGGTGGTACCGATACAGAGTCAATGTGAGGAGACTAAATACAGGTGGTACCGATACAGAGTCAATGTGAGGAGACTATATACAGGTGGTACCGGTACCGAGACAATGTGAGGAGACTATATACAGGGGGTACTGGTACAGAGTCAATGTGAGGAGACTATATACAGGGGGTACCGATACAGAGTCAATGTGAGGAGACTATATACAGGTGGTACCGATACAGAGTCAATGTGAGGAGACTATATACAGGTGGTACCGATACAGAGTCAATGTGAGGAGACTATATACAGGTGGTACCGGTACCGAGACAATGTGAGGAGACTATATACAGGGGGTACCGGTACAGAGTCAATGTGAGGAGACTATATACAGGTGGTACCGATACAGAGTCAATGTGAGGAGACTATATACAGGTGGTACCGATACAGAGTCAATGTGAGGAGACTATATACAGGGGGTACCGATACAGAGTCAATGTGAGGAGACTATATACAGGTGGTACCGATACAGAGTCAATGTGAGGAGACTATATACAGGTGGTACCGGTACAGAGTCATTGTGAGGAGACTATATACAGGGGGTACCGATACAGAATCAATGTGAGGAGACTATATACAGGTGGTACCGATACAGAGTCAATGTGAGGAGACTATATACATGGGGGTACCGGTACAGAGTCAATGTGAGGAGACTATATACATGGGGTACCGATACAGAGTCAATGTGAGGAGACTATATACAGGTGGTACCGGTACAGAGTCAATGTGAGGAGACTATATACAGGGGGTACCGATACAGAGTCAATGTGAGGAGACTATATACAGGTGGTACCGATACAGAGTCAATGTGAGGAGACTATATACAGGTGGTACCGATACAGAGTCAATGTGAGGAGACTATATACAGGGGGTACCGGTACAGAGTCAATGTGAGGAGACTATATACAGGTGGTACCGATACAGAGTCAATGTGAGGAGACTATATACAGGTGGTACCGATACAGAGTCAATGTGAGGAGACTATATACAGGTGGTACCGATACAGAGTCAATGTGAGGAGACTATATACAGGTGGTACCGGTACCGAGACAATGTGAGGAGACTATATACAGGGGGTACCGGTACAGAGTCAATGTGAGGAGACTATATACAGGGGGTACCGATACAGAGTCAATGTGAGGAGACTATATACAGGTGGTACCGGTACAGAGTCAATGTGAGGAGACTATATACAGGGGGTACCGATACAGAGTCAATGTGAGGAGACTATATACAGGTGGTACCGATACAGAGTCAATGTGAGGAGACTATATACAGGTGGTACCGATACAGAGTCAATGTGAGGAGACTATATACAGGTGGTACCGATACAGAGTCAATGTGAGGAGACTATATACAGGTGGTACCGATACAGAGTCAATGTGAGGAGACTATATACAGGTGGTACCGATACAGAGTCAATGTGAGGAGACTATATACAGGTGGTACCGATACAGAGTCAATGTGAGGAGACTATATACATGGGGTACCGATACAGAGTCAATGTGAGGAGACTATATACAGGTGGTACCGATACAGAGTCAATGTGAGGAGACTATATACAGGTGGTACCGATACAGAGTCAATGTGAGGAGACTATATACAGGTGGTACCGATACAGAGTCAATGTGAGGAGACTATATACAGGTGGTACCGATACAGAGTCAATGTGAGGAGACTATATACAGGTGGTACCGATACAGAGTCAATGTGAGGAGACTATATACAGGTGGTACCGATACAGAGTCAATGTGAGGAGACTATATACAGGTGGTACCGATACAGAGTCAATGTGAAGAGACTATATACAGGTGGTACCGATACAGAGTCAATGTGAGGAGACTATATACAGGGGGTACCGATACAGAGTCATTGTGAGGAGACTATATACAGGTGGTACCGATACAGAGTCAATGTGAGGAGACTATATACAGGGGGTACCGGTACAGAGTCAATGTGAGGAGACTATATACAGGGGGTACCGATACAGAATCAATGTGAGGAGACTATATACAGGTGGTACCGATACAGAGTCATTGTGAGGAGACTATATACAGGTGGTACCGATACAGAGTCAATGTGAGGAGACTATATACAGGTGGTACCGATACAGAGTCAATGTGAGGAGACTATATACAGGTGGTACCGATACAGAGTCAATGTGAGGAGACTATATACAGGTGGTACCGATACAGAGTCAATGTGAGGAGACTATATACAGGTGGTACCGATACAGAGTCAATGTGAGGAGACTATATACAGGTGGTACCGATACAGAGTCAATGTGAGGAGACTATATACAGGTGGTACCGATACAGAGTCAATGTGAGGAGACTATATACAGGGGGTACCGGTACAGAGTCAATGTGAGGAGACTATATACAGGGGGTACCGATACAGAGTCAATGTGAGGAGACTATATACAGGTGGTACCGGTACAGAGTCAATGTGAGGAGACTATATACAGGTGGTACCGATACAGAGTCAATGTGAGGAGACTATATACAGGTGGTACCGATACAGAGTCAATGTGAGGAGACTATATACAGGTGGTACCGATACAGAGTCAATGTGAGGAGACTATATACAGGTGGTACCGATACAGAGTCAATGTGAGGAGACTATATACAGGTGGTACCGATACAGAGTCAATGTGAGGAGACTATATACAGGGGGTACCGGTACAGAGTCAATGTGAGGAGACTATATACAGGTGGTACCGATACAGAGTCAATGTGAGGAGACTATATACAGGTGGTACCGATACAGAGTCAATGTGAGGAGACTATATACAGGTGGTACCGATACAGAGTCAATGTGAGGAGACTATATACAGGGGGTACCGGTACAGAGTCAATGTGAGGAGACTATATACAGGGGGTACCGATACAGAGTCAATGTGAGGAGACTATATACAGGTGGTACCGATACAGAGTCAATGTGAGGAGACTATATACAGGTGGTACCGATACAGAGTCAATGTGAGGAGACTATATACAGGTGGTACCGATACAGAGTCAATGTGAGGAGACTATATACAGGTGGTACCGATACAGAGTCAATGTGAGGAGACTATATACAGGTGGTACCGATACAGAGTCAATGTGAGGAGACTATATACAGGTGGTACCGATACAGAGTCAATGTGAGGAGACTATATACAGGTGGTACCGATACAGAGTCAATGTGAGGAGACTATATACAGGTGGTACCGATACAGAGTCAATGTGAGGAGACTATATACAGGTGGTACCGATACAGAGTCAATGTGAGGAGACTATATACAGGGGGTACCGGTACAGAGTCAATGTGAGGAGACTATATACAGGTGGTACCGATACAGAGTCAATGTGAGGAGACTATATACAGGGGGTACCGATACAGAGTCAATGTGAGGAGACTATATACAGGTGGTACCGATACAGAGTCAATGTGAGGAGACTATATACAGGTGGTACCGATACAGAGTCAATGTGAGGAGACTATATACAGGTGGTACCGATACAGAGTCAATGTGAGGAGACTATATACAGGTGGTACCGATACAGAGTCAATGTGAGGAGACTATATACAGGGGGTACCGATACAGAGTCAATGTGAGGAGACTATATACAGGTGGTACCGATACAGAGTCAATGTGAGGAGACTATATACAGGTGGTACCGATACAGAGTCAATGTGAGGAGACTATATACAGGGGGTACCGGTACAGAGTCAATGTGAGGAGACTATATACAGGTGGTACCGATACAGAGTCAATGTGAGGAGACTATATACAGGGGGTACCGGTACAGAGTCAATGTGAGGAGACTATATACAGGTGGTACCGATACAGAGTCAATGTGAGGAGACTATATACAGGTGGTACCGATACAGAGTCAATGTGAGGAGACTATATACAGGTGGTACCGATACAGAGTCAATGTGAGGAGACTATATACAGGTGGTACCGATACAGAGTCAATGTGAGGAGACTATATACAGGTGGTACCGATACAGAGTCAATGTGAGGAGACTATATACAGGTGGTACCGATACAGAGTCAATGTGAGGAGACTATATACAGGGGGTACCGATACAGAGTCAATGTGAGGAGACTATATACAGGTGGTACCGATACAGAGTCAATGTGAGGAGACTATATACAGGGGGTACCGGTACAGAGTCAATGTGAGGAGACTATATACAGGGGGTACCGATACAGAATCAATGTGAGGAGACTATATACAGGGGGTACCGATACAGAGTCATTGTGAGGAGACTATATACAGGTGGTACCGATACAGAGTCAATGTGAGGAGACTATATACAGGTGGTACCGATACAGAGTCAATGTGAGGAGACTATATACAGGTGGTACCGGTACCGAGACAATGTGAGGAGACTATATACAGGGGGTACTGGTACAGAGTCAATGTGAGGAGACTATATACAGGGGGTACCGATACAGAGTCAATGTGAGGAGACTATATACAGGTGGTACCGATACAGAGTCAATGTGAGGAGACTATATACAGGTGGTACCGATACAGAGTCAATGTGAGGAGACTATATACAGGTGGTACCGATACAGAGTCAATGTGAGGAGACTATATACAGGGGGTACCGGTACAGAGTCAATGTGAGGAGACTATATACAGGTGGTACCGATACAGAGTCAATGTGAGGAGACTATATACAGGTGGTACCGATACAGAGTCAATGTGAGGAGACTATATACAGGTGGTACCGATACAGAGTCAATGTGAGGAGACTATATACAGGTGGTACCGATACAGAGTCAATGTGAGGAGACTATATACAGGTGGTACCGATACAGAGTCAATGTGAGGAGACTATATACAGGGGGTACCGATACAGAGTCAATGTGAGGAGACTATATACAGGTGGTACCGATACAGAGTCAATGTGAGGAGACTATATACAGGTGGTACCGATACAGAGTCAATGTGAGGAGACTATATACAGGTGGTACCGATACAGAGTCAATGTGAGGAGACTATATACAGGTGGTACCGATACAGAGTCAATGTGAGGAGACTATATACAGGGGGTACCGATACAGAGTCAATGTGAGGAGACTATATACAGGTGGTACCGATACAGAGTCAATGTGAGGAGACTATATACAGGTGGTACCGATACAGAGTCAATGTGAGGAGACTATATACAGGTGGTACCGATACAGAGTCAATGTGAGGAGACTATATACAGGTGGTACCGATACAGAGTCAATGTGAGGAGACTATATACAGGTGGTACCGATACAGAGTCAATGTGAGGAGACTATATACAGGTGGTACCGATACAGAGTCAATGTGAGGAGACTATATACAGGTGGTACCGATACAGAGTCAATGTGAGGAGACTATATACAGGTGGTACCGATACAGAGTCAATGTGAGGAGACTATATACAGGGGGTACCGATACAGAGTCATTGTGAGGAGACTATATACAGGTGGTACCGATACAGAGTCAATGTGAGGAGACTATATACAGGGGTACCGATACAGAGTCAATGTGAGGAGACTATATACAGGTGGTACCGATACAGAGTCAATGTGAGGAGACTATATACAGGGGGTACCGATACAGAGTCAATGTGAGGAGACTATATACAGGGGTACCGACGTCGGAGGAGCTATATACAGGGGGTACCGATACAGAGTCATTGTGAGGAGACTATATACAGGTGGTACCGATACAGAGTCAATGTGAGGAGACTATATACAGGTGGTACCGATACAGAGTCAATGTGAGGAGACTATATACAGGTGGTACCGGTACAGAGTCAATGTGAGGAGACTATATACAGGGGGTACCGGTACAGAGTCAATGTGAGGAGACTATATACAGGGGGTACCGATACAGAGTCAATGTGAGGAGACTATATACAGGTGGTACCGATACAGAGTCAATGTGAGGAGACTATATACAGGTGGTACCGATACAGAGTCAATGTGAGGAGACTATATACAGGTGGTACCGATACAGAGTCAATGTGAGGAGACTATATACAGGTGGTACCGATACAGAGTCAATGTGAGGAGACTATATACAGGGGGTACCGATACAGAGTCAATGTGAGGAGACTATATACAGGTGGTACCGATACAGAGTCAATGTGAGGAGACTATATACAGGGGGTACCGATACAGAGTCAATGTGAGGAGACTATATACAGGGGGTACCGATACAGAGTCAATGTGAGGAGACTATATACAGGTGGTACCGATACAGAGTCAATGTGAGGAGACTATATACAGGGGGTACCGATACAGAGTCAATGTGAGGAGACTATATACAGGGGGTACCGATACAGAGTCAATGTGAGGAGACTATATACAGGGGGTACCGATACAGAGTCAATGTGAGGAGACTATATACAGGTGGTACCGATACAGAGTCAATGTGAGGAGACTATATACAGGTGGTACCGATACAGAGTCAATGTGAGGAGACTATATACAGGTGGTACCGGTACAGAGTCAATGTGAGGAGACTATATACAGGTGGTACCGGTACAGAGTCAATGTGAGGAGACTATATACAGGGGGTACCGATACAGAGTCAATGTGAGGAGACTATATACAGGTGGTACCGGTACAGAGTCAATGTGAGGAGACTATATACAGGGGGGTACCGGTACAGAGTCAATGTGAGGAGACTATATACAGGTGGTACCGATACAGAGTCAATGTGAGGAGACTATATACAGGGGGTACCGATACAGAGTCAATGTGAGGAGACTATATACAGGTGGTACCGATACAGAGTCAATGTGAGGAGACTATATACAGGGGGTACCGATACAGAGTCAATGTGAGGAGACTATATACAGGTGGTACCGATACAGAGTCAATGTGAGGAGACTATATACAGGTGGTACCGATACAGAGTCAATGTGAGGAGACTATATACAGGTGGTACCGATACAGAGTCAATGTGAGGAGACTATATACAGGTGGTACCGATACAGAGTCAATGTGAGGAGACTATATACAGGTGGTACCGATACAGAGTCAATGTGAGGAGACTATATACAGGTGGTACCGATACAGAGTCAATGTGAGGAGACTATATACATGGGGTACCGATACAGAGTCAATGTGAGGAGACTATATACAGGTGGTACCGATACAGAGTCAATGTGAGGAGACTATATACAGGGGGTACCGATACAGAGTCAATGTGAGGAGACTATATACAGGTGGTACCGATACAGAGTCATTGTGAGGAGACTATATACAGGTGGTACCGATACAGAGTCAATGTGAGGAGACTATATACAGGTGGTACCGATACAGAGTCAATGTGAGGAGACTATATACAGGTGGTACCGATACAGAGTCAATGTGAGGAGACTATATACAGGTGGTACCGATACAGAGTCAATGTGAAGAGACTATATACAGGTGGTACCGATACAGAGTCAATGTGAGGAGACTATATACAGGGGGTACCGATACAGAGTCATTGTGAGGAGACTATATACAGGTGGTACCGATACAGAGTCAATGTGAGGAGACTATATACAGGGGGTACCGGTACAGAGTCAATGTGAGGAGACTATATACAGGGGGTACCGATACAGAATCAATGTGAGGAGACTATATACAGGGGGTACCGATACAGAGTCATTGTGAGGAGACTATATACAGGTGGTACCGATACAGAGTCAATGTGAGGAGACTATATACAGGTGGTACCGATACAGAGTCAATGTGAGGAGACTATATACAGGTGGTACCGGTACCGAGACAATGTGAGGAGACTATATACAGGGGGTACTGGTACAGAGTCAATGTGAGGAGACTATATACAGGGGGTACCGATACAGAGTCAATGTGAGGAGACTATATACAGGTGGTACCGATACAGAGTCAATGTGAGGAGACTATATACAGGTGGTACCGATACAGAGTCAATGTGAGGAGACTATATACAGGTGGTACCGATACAGAGTCAATGTGAGGAGACTATATACATGGGGTACCGATACAGAGTCAATGTGAGGAGACTATATACAGGTGGTACCGATACAGAGTCAATGTGAGGAGACTATATACAGGGGGTACCGATACAGAGTCAATGTGAGGAGACTATATACAGGTGGTACCGATACAGAGTCATTGTGAGGAGACTATATACAGGTGGTACCGATACAGAGTCAATGTGAGGAGACTATATACAGGTGGTACCGATACAGAGTCAATGTGAGGAGACTATATACAGGTGGTACCGATACAGAGTCAATGTGAGGAGACTATATACAGGTGGTACCGATACAGAGTCAATGTGAGGAGACTATATACAGGTGGTACCGATACAGAGTCAATGTGAGGAGACTATATACAGGGGGTACCGATACAGAGTCAATGTGAGGAGACTATATACAGGTGGTACCGATACAGAGTCAATGTGAGGAGACTATATACAGGGGGTACCGGTACAGAGTCAATGTGAGGAGACTATATACAGGGGGTACCGATACAGAATCAATGTGAGGAGACTATATACAGGGGGTACCGATACAGAGTCATTGTGAGGAGACTATATACAGGTGGTACCGATACAGAGTCAATGTGAGGAGACTATATACAGGTGGTACCGATACAGAGTCAATGTGAGGAGACTATATACAGGTGGTACCGGTACCGAGACAATGTGAGGAGACTATATACGGGGGTACGGTACAGAGTCAATGTGAGGAGACTATATACAGGGGGTACCGATACAGAGTCAATGTGAGGAGACTATATACAGGTGGTACCGATACAGAGTCAATGTGAGGAGACTATATACAGGTGGTACCGATACAGAGTCAATGTGAGGAGACTATATACAGGGGTACCGATACAGAGTCAATGTGAGGAGACTATATACAGGTGGTACCGATACAGAGTCAATGTGAGGAGACTATATACAGGGGGTACCGATACAGAGTCAATGTGAGGAGACTATATACAGGTGGTACCGATACAGAGTCAATGTGAGGAGACTATATACAGGTGGTACCGATACAGAGTCAATGTGAGGAGACTATATACAGGTGGTACCGATACAGAGTCAATGTGAGGAGACTATATACAGGGGGTACCGGTACAGAGTCAATGTGAGGAGACTATATACAGGGGGTACCGATACAGAGTCAATGTGAGGAGACTATATACAGGGGGTACCGATACAGAGTCAATGTGAGGAGACTATATACAGGTGGTACCGATACAGAGTCAATGTGAGGAGACTATATACAGGTGGTACCGATACAGAGTCAATGTGAGGAGACTATATACAGGTGGTACCGGTACAGAGTCAATGTGAGGAGACTATATACAGGGGGTACTGGTACAGAGTCAATGTGAGGAGACTATATACAGGGGGTACCGATACAGAGTCAATGTGAGGAGACTATATACAGGTGGTACCGATACAGAGTCAATGTGAGGAGACTATATACAGGTGGTACCGATACAGAGTCAATGTGAGGAGACTATATACAGGTGGTACCGGTACAGAGTCAATGTGAGGAGACTATATACAGGTGGTACCGGTACAGAGTCAATGTGAGGAGACTATATACAGGGGGTACCGATACAGAGTCAATGTGCGGAGACTATATACAGGTGGTACCGATACAGAGTCAATGTGAGGAGACTATATACAGGTGGTACCGATACAGAGTCAATGTGAGGAGACTATATACAGGTGGTACCGATACAGAGTCAATGTGAGGAGACTATATACAGGTGGTACCGATACAGAGTCAATGTGAAGAGACTATATACAGGTGGTACCGATACAGAGTCAATGTGAGGAGACTATATAAAGGTGGTACCGATACAGAGTCAATGTGAAGAGACTATATACATGTGGTACCGATACAGAGTCAATGTGAGGAGACTATATACAGGTGGTACCGATACAGAGTCAATGTGAGGAGACTATATACAGGTGGTACCGATACAGAGTCAATGTGAGGAGACTATATACAGGGGGTACCGATACAGAGTCAATGTGAGGAGACTATATACAGGTGGTACCGATACAGAGTCAATGTGAGGAGACTATATACAGGTGGTACCGGTACAGAGTCAATGTGCGGAGACTATATACAAGGGGTACCGGTACAGAGTCAATGTGAGGAGACTATATACAGGTGGTACCGACACAGAGTCAATGAGAGGAGACTATATACAGGGGGTACCGATACAGAGTCAATGTGAGGAGACTATATACAGGTGGTACCGATACAGAGTCAATGTGAGGAGACTATATACAGGTGGTACCGGTACAGAGTCAATGTGCGGAGACTATATACAGGTGGTACCGGTACAGAGTCAATGTGCGGAGACTATATACAGGGGGTACCGGTACAGAGTCAATGTGAGGAGACTATATACAGGTGGTACCGATACAGAGTCAATGTGAGGAGACTATATACAGGGGGGTACCGATACAGAGTCAATGTGAGGAGACTATATACAGGTGGTACCGATACAGAGTCAATGTGAGGAGACTATATACAGGTGGTACCGATACAGAGTCAATGTGAGGAGACTATATACAGGGGGTACCGATACAGAGTCAATGTGAGGAGACTATATACAGGTGGTACCGATACAGAGTCAATGTGAGGAGACTATATACAGGGGGGTACCGATACAGAATCAATGTGCAGGGGCACCGGTTGGTTAGTTGAGGTAAACTGCACATGTAGGTAGAGTCATTAAAGTGACTCTGCATAGATGACAACAGAGAGTAGCAGTGGTGTAAAGAAGGGGGGGACTGCAAATAGTCTGTGTAGCCATTTGACTAGATGTCTAGCCTCTGTGTGTGTGTCTGTAGGTACCGGCTGTAGTGCAGGAGGACCATGTGTTTGGCTCAGCTGAGACAGCCGTTCGTTCCTGCTTCAGTGGGGTAAGTGTGTGTGTGATCGTCAGTAGCAAATGAGTACAATCCCCTGTCAACAAGAATGATTTATGACCTATGACTTAATGTGTACTGATAAGAAACTTAGGGGGGGTAAGGGGGGTTGGTCATGGGGTTAGGAGGAGTTAGGAGGGGTTGGTCATGGGGTTAGGAGGAGTTAGGAGGGGTTGGTCATGGGTTAGGAGGAGTTAGGGGGGGTTGGTCATGGGGTTAGGAGGAGTTAGGGGGGGTTGGTCATGGGGTTAGGAGGAGTTGGGGGGGTTGGTCATGGGGTTAGGAGGAGTTAGGGGGGGTTGGTCATGGGGTTAGGGGGGGTTGGTCATGGGGTTAGGAGGAGTTAGGAGGGGTTGGTCATGGGGTTAGGAGGAGTTAGGGGGGGTTGGTCATGGGGTTTGGAGGAGTTAGCGAGGGTTGGTCATGGGGTTAGGAGGAGTTGGGGGGGTTGGTCATGGGGTTAGGAGGAGTTAGGGGGGGTTGGTCAAGGGGTTGGGTGGTTGGGAGGGTTGGTCATGGGGTTAGGAGGAGTTAGGGGGGGTTGGTCATGGGGTTAGGGGGGTTGGTCATGGGGTTAGGAGGGGTTAGGGGGGTTGGTCATGGGGTTAGGGGGGGTTGGGGGGGTGGTCATGGGGTTAGGGGGGGTGGTCATGGGGTTAGGGTTGTTGGTCATGGGGTTAGGGGGGGTGGTCATGGGGTTAGGAGGAGTTAGGGGGGTTGGTCATGGGGTTAGGGCGGGTTGGTCATGGGGTTAGGTGGGGTTGGGGGGGTTGGTCATGGGGTTGGGGGGGTTGGTCATGGGGTTAGGAGGAGTTGGGGGGTTGGTCATGGGGTTAGGGGGGTTGGTCATGGGGTTAGGAGAAGTTGGGGGGTTTGGTCAGGGGTTAGGAGGGGTTGGGGGGGTGGTCATGGGGTTAGGGGGGTTGGTCATGGGGTTAGGAGAAGTTGGGGGGTTTGGTCAGGGGTTAGGAGGGGTTGGGGGGGTGGTCATGGGGTTAGGGGGGTTGGTCATGGGGTTAGGAGAAGTTGGGGGGTTTGGTCAGGGGTTAGGAGGGGTTTTCATGGTGTTGGGGGGGTTGGTCATGGGGTAAGGAGGGGTTAGGGGGGGTTGGTCATGGGGTTAGGAGGGGTTAGGGGGGGTTGGTCATGGGGTTAGGTGGTTGGGAGGGTTGGTCATGGGGTTAGGAGGAGTTAGGGGGGGGTTGGTCATGGGGTTAGGAGGAGTTAGGGGGGGTTGGTCATGGGTTAGGAGGAGTTAGGAGGGGTTGGTCATGGGGTTAGGAGGAGTTAGGGGGGGTTGGTCATGGGGTTAGGTGGGGTTGGTCATGGGGTTAGGAGGAGTTAGGGGGGGTTGGTCATGGGGTTAGGGGGGGTTGGTCATGGGGTTAGGAGGAGTTAGGGGGGGTTGGTCATGGGGTTAGGAGGAGTTAGGGGGGGTTGGTCATGGGGTTAGGAGGAGTTAGGGAGGGTTGGTCATGGGGTTAGGAGGAGTTAGGGG
This sequence comes from Salmo salar, assembly GCF_965601325.2. NCBI lineage: Eukaryota > Metazoa > Chordata > Actinopteri > Salmoniformes > Salmonidae > Salmo > Salmo salar. The sequence continues at coordinate 80,692,219 of NC_138306.1, read as the reverse complement.
GGGTTGGTCATGGGGTTAGGAGGAGTTAGCGAGGGTTGGTCATGGGGTTAGGGGGAGTTGGGGGGATTGGTTATGGGGTTAGGAGGAGTTAGGGGGGGTTGGTCATGGGGTTAGGAGGAGTTGGGGGGGTGGTCATGGGGTTAGGGGGGTTGGTCATGGGGTTAGGAGGAGTTAGGGGGGGTTGGTCATGGGGTTAGGAGGAGTTAGGGGGGGTTGGTCATGGGGTTAGGAGGAGTTAGGGGGGGTTGGTCATGGGGTTAGGAGGAGTTAGGGGGGGTTGGTCATGGGGTTAGGAGGAGTTAGCGAGGGTTGGTCATGGGGTTAGGGGGAGTTGGGGGGATTGGTTATGGGGTTAGGAGGAGTTAGGGGGGGTTGGTCATGGGGTTAGGAGGAGTTGGGGGGGTGGTCATGGGGTTAGGAGGAGTTGGGGGGGTGGTCATGGGGTTAGGGGGGTTGGTCATGGGGTTAGGAGGAGTTGGGGGGGTGGTCATGGTGTTGGGGGGGTTGGTCATGGGGTAAGGAGGGGTTAGGGGGGGTTGGTCATGGGGTTAGGAGGGGTTAGGGGGGTTGGTCATGGGGTTAGAAGGAGTTGGGGGGGTGGTCATGGGGTTAGGGGGGGTTGGTCATGGGGTTAGGTGGTTGGGAGGGTTGGTCATGCGTTTAGGAGGAGTTGGGGGGGTTGGTCATGGGGTTAGGAGGAGTTGGGGGGGTGGTCATGGGGTTAGGGGGGTTGGTCATGGGGTTAGGAGGAGTTGGGGGGGTGGTCATGGGGTTAGGGGGGGTTGGTCATGGGGTTAGGAGAAGTTGGGGGGTTTGGTCAGGGGGTTAGGGGGGGTTGGTCATGGGGTTAGGAGGAGTTAGGGGGGGTTGGTCATGGGGTTAGGAGGAGTTAGGGGGGGTTGGTCATGGGGTTAGGGGGGGTTGGTCATGGGGTTAGGAGGAGTTGGGGGGGTTGGTCATGGGGTTAGGAGGAGTTAGGAGGGGTTGGTCATGGGGTTAGGAGGGGTTAGGGGGGGTTGGTCATGGGGTTAGGTGGGGTTAGGTGGGGTTGGTCATGGGGTTAGGAGGGGTTAGGGGGGGTTGGTCATGGGGTTAGGAGGGGTTAGGGGGGGTTGGTCATGGGGTTAGGTGGGGTTGGTCATGGGGTTAGGAGGAGTTAGGGGGGGTTGGTCATGGGGTTAGGAGGAGTTAGGGGGGGTTGGTCATGGGGTTAGGTGGGGTTGGTTATGGGGTTAGGAGGGGTTGGTCATGGGGTTAGGTGGGGTTGGGGGGGGGTGGTTATGGGGTTAGGAGGGGTTGGTCATGCGGTTAGGGGGGAGTTGGTTATGGCCAGGGGTTTAAGTCCGTCAAGATCCCTAGATTTGTGACTAAATGACTTAATAAATGACAATAGACATACTTTAGAGGTCACTACAGGTGTTTACAACACCCCTCTCACACCCCTCCTTGGCTTTATTTATCTATGACTAAATGTTTTGAGTTTGACCCATCTTTGGATCCGTTCCCTAGATCACAACATCTATGAGTAAATGATCCATCCGGTTTACAGGAGAAGGTTCAGGTTCAGGAGAATAGGGTCAGGAGAATAGGGTTAGGTTCAGGAGAATAGGGTCAGGAGAATAGGGTTAGGTTCAGGAGAATAGGGTTAGGAGAGCAGGGTTAGGTTCAGGAGAATAGGGTTAGGAGAGCAGGGTCAGGGTCAAGAGAACAGGGTCAGGAGAACAGGGTCAGGGTTAGGAGAACAGGGACAGGAGAATAGGGTTAGGAGAATAGGGACAGGAGAACAGGGACAGGAGAATAGGGTCAGGAGAATAGGGTTAGGGTCAGGATAATAAGGTTAGGAGAACAGGGTCAGGGTCAGGGTCAAGAGAACAGGGTCAAGAGAACAGGGTCAGGATTAGGAGAACAGGGACAGGAGAATAGGGTTGGGTTTAGGAGAACAGGGTCAGGAGAACAGGGTTAGGATTAGGAGAACAGGGTTATGATTAGGAGAACAGGGACAGGAGAATAGGGTTGGGTTTAGGAGAACAGGGTCAGGAGAACAGGGACAGGAGAACAGGGTTAGGAGAACAGGGTTAGGATTAGGAGAACAGGGTTATGATTAGGAGAACAGGGTTAGGATTAGGAGAACAGGGTTATGATTAGGAGAACAGGGTTATGATTAGGAGAACAGGGTTAGGATTAGGAGAACAGGGTTATGATTAGGAGAACAGGGTTAGGAGAACAGGGACAGGAGAACAGGGTTAGGAGAACAGGGTTAGGAGAACAGGGTTAGGATTAGGAGAACAGGGTTATGATTAGGAGAACAGGGACAGGAGAATAGGGTTGGGTTTAGGAGAACAGGGTCAGGAGAACAGGGACAGGAGAACAGGGTTATGATTAGGAGAACAGGGACAGGAGAATAGGGTTGGGTTTAGGAGAACAGGGTCAGGAGAACAGGGACAGGAGAACAGGGTTAGGATTAGGAGAACAGGGACAGGAGAATAGGGTTGGGTTTAGGAGAACAGGGACAGGAGATTAGGGTCAGGAGAACAGGGTCAGGAGAACAGGGTTAGGAGAACAGGGTTAGGAGAACAGGGTTAGGAGAACAGGGTTAGGAGAACAGGGTTAGGATTAGGAGAACAGGGTTATGAGAACAGGGTTAGGAGAACAGAATTAGGGTTAGGAGAACAGGGTCAGGAGAACAGGGTTAGGAGAACAGGGTTAGGAGAATAGGGTCAGGAGAAGAGGGTTAGGAGAACAGGGTTGGGATTAGGAGAACAGGGTTAGGATTAGGAGAACAGGGCTAGGGTTAGGAGAACAGGGTTAGGATTAGGAGAACAGGGTTAGGATTAGGAGAACAGGGTTAGGATTAGGAGAACAGGGTTAGGATTAGGAGAACAGGGTTAGGGTTAGGAGAACAGGGTTAGGATTAGGAGAACAGGGTTAGGATTAGGAGAACAGGGTTAGGATTAGGAGAACAGGGTTAGGAGAACAGGGTCAGGAGAACAGGGTCAGAAGAATAGGGTTAAGAGAACAGGGTTAAGGTTAGGAGAACAGGGTTATGAGAACAGGGTTGGGGTTAGGAGAACAGGGTTAGGAGAACAGGAAAAGGAAAACAGGGTTAGGAGAACAGGGTTAGGGTCAGGAGAACAGGGTTAGGGTCAGGAGAATAGGGTTGGGGTCAGGAGAATAGGGTTAGGGTCAGGAGAACAGGGTTAGGGTCAGGAGAACAGGGTTAGGGTCAGGAGAACAGGGTTAGGGTCAGGAGAACAGGGTTAGGGTCAGGAGAACAGGGTTAGGGTCAGGAGAACAGGGTTAAGGTCAGGAGAACAGGGTTAGGGTCAGGAGAACAGGGTTAGGGTCAGGAGAACAGGGTTAGGGTCAGGAGAACAGGGTTAGGGTCAGGAGAACAGGGTTAGGGTCAGGAAGACAGGGTTAGGGTCAGGAAGACGGGGTTAGGAAAACAGGGTCAGGAGAATAGGGTTAGGGTTAGGAGAACAGGGTTAGGGTCAGGAGAACAGGGTTAGGGTCAGGAGAACAGGGTTAGGGCCAGGAGAACAGGGTTAGGGTCAGGAGAACAGGGTTAGGGTCAGGAGAACAGGGTTAGGGTCAGGAAGACAGGGTTAGGGTTAGGAGAACAGGGTTAGGGTCAGGAGAACAGGGTTAGGGTCAGGAGAACAGGGTTAAGGTCAGGAGAACAGGGTTAGGGTCAGGAGAACAGGGTTAGGGTCAGGAGAACAGGGTTAAGGTCAGGAGAACAGGGTTAAGGTCAGGAGAACAGGGTTAGGGTCAGGAGAACAGGGTTAGGGTCAGGAGAACAGAGTTAGGGCCAGGAGAACAGAGTTAGGGCCAGGAGAACAGGGTTAGGGTCAGGAAGACGGGGTTAGGGTCAGGAGAACAGGATTAGGGTCAGGAAGACGGGGTTAGGGTCAGGAGAACAGGGTTAGGGTCAGGAGAACAGGGTTAGGGTCAGGAGAACAGGGTTAGGGTCAGGAGAACAGGGTTAGGGTCAGGAGAACAGGGTTAGGGTCAGGAGAACAGGGTTAGGGTCAGGAGAACAGGGTTAGGGTCAGGAAGACGGGGTTAGGAGAATATATTATTCTTTTCTTTTTCCATTATTTTTGATAGTACTCATTTACAACTGTAATAACATGTAGCTGATGAGCGTTTATGTAAATAATCAGCAGTTAGATAGATGCTGAAGGTGTTTGTGTGTGTGTGTAGGTTCTGAGTGCGTGTGTTTGTGAGGAGCATGTCCTCTCATGGCTGCAGTGTGAGCCCTGTCTGTTGCTGTGGCTCCCCACCCTGTACCGCCTGTCAGTCAGCGAGAACGTCACACACTCCGTACGCTGCCACACCTGCAAGGCCTACCCCATCACTGGACTTAGGTGTGTGTCTGTGCGCCATTTGTAGGTTTTTTGCTGCATGATGTGTGTGTGTCTGTAATGTGTGTGTCTGTTTGTCTCAGACTCTCTCTCTGTGTTGTAGGTATCGCTGTATGAAGTGTGTGTGTCTGTAATGTGTGTGTCTGTTTGTCTCAGACTCTCTCTCTGTGTTGTAGGTATCGCTGTATGATGTGTGTGTGTCTGTAATGTGTGTGTCTGTTTGTCTCACTCTCTCTCTGTGTTGTAGGTATCGCTGTATGATGTGTGTGTGTCTGTAATGTGTGTGTCTGTTTGTCTCACTCTCTCTCTGTGTTGTAGGTATCGCTGTATGATGTGTGTGTGTCTGTAATGTGTGTGTCTGTTTGTCTCACTCTCTCTCTGTGTTGTAGGTATCGCTGTATGAAGTGTGTGTGTCTGTAATGTGTGTGTCTGTTTGTCTCACTCTCTCTCTGTGTTGTAGGTATCGCTGTATGAAGTGTGTGTGTCTGTAATGTGTGTGTCTGTTTGTCTCACTCTCTCTCTGTGTTGTAGGTATCGCTGTATGATGTGTGTGTGTCTGTAATGTGTGTGTCTGTTTGTCTCACTCTCTCTCTGTGTTGTAGGTATCGCTGTATGATGTGTGTGTGTCTGTAATGTGTGTGTCTGTTTGTCTCACTCTCTCTCTGTGTTGTAGGTATCGCTGTATGATGTGTGTGTGTCTGTAATGTGTGTGTCTGTTTGTCTCACTCTCTCTCTGTGTTGTAGGTATCGCTGTATGAAGTGTGTGTGTCTGTAATGTGTGTGTCTGTTTGTCTCAGACTCTCTCTCTGTGTTGTAGGTATCGCTGTATGAAGTGTGTGTGTCTGTAATGTGTGTGTCTGTTTGTCTCAGACTCTCTCTCTGTGTTGTAGGTATCGCTGTATGAAGTGTGTGTGTCTGTAATGTGTGTGTCTGTTTGTCTCAGACTCTCTCTCTGTGTTGTAGGTATCGCTGTATGATGTGTGTGTGTCTGTAATGTGTGTGTCTGTTTGTCTCACTCTCTCTCTGTGTTGTAGGTATCGCTGTATGAAGTGTGTGTGTCTGTAATGTGTGTGTCTGTTTGTCTCACTCTCTCTCTGTGTTGTAGGTATCGCTGTATGATGTGTGTGTGTCTGTAATGTGTGTGTCTGTTTGTCTCAGACTCTCTCTCTGTGTTGTAGGTATCGCTGTATGAAGTGTGTGTGAACCTGTCATGTGTGTGTCTGTTTGTCTCAGACTCTCTCTCTGTGTTGTAGGTATCGCTGTATGATGTGTGTGAACCTTCATCTGTGCCAAACCTGCTTCCTGACAGAGAGACACACAAGAAAACACAAGAGCTCCCACCCAGTGCTGGAGCACTGCACTCAGGTGTACACACACACACACACACACACACACACACACACACACACACACACACACACACACACACACACACACACACACACACACACACACACACACACACACACACGTGATTGACGGTTGTGTTTCGTCTCCAGCCATCCTGGAAAGAATCCCTAGCCTCATTAGCATACAGCGCCCGCCACGCCTTGTTACCACGGCGATACACACACAGGGAGGCAGAGAGGAGAAGGGGCCTAATCAGGGCGGAGTCACGAGGGGAGGCGCAGACGAGGTAGACCAATCAGAGATGGACCTGTGTGTACACCAAAAGAGAAGAAAAACGTTTGTTTTAGTTTAAATAAAGAGTAATACGTTTCCATTGTATTTTCTGTGTTTACAGCTTCACTACCCCTGACCCTTCACCTCAGTCTGCCGCTGAGGACACACCCCCTGACGACAGAGCCCCTCCCACTAATCCTCCCCAACTGCTGGCCACACCCCCAGCTGTTAGGACCAGGAAGGCATCTAAAGCCCTGCAAACTGAGGACGAGCAGGAGGAAGCACAGCCACAGGTGACCTTTCACCTCTACCCCTCTCCCTTCACACCTCACCTCTCAGCCCAGTGGATTTTTAGTTCGGTTCATATTTATGCTAAATGAATCTTCAGAAGATTATTGCTGCGCTCCACTAGATCCTCTATTGATTAATGTCTGTTGTTTCTGTCCCCAGAGGAGAGACTCTGTCCTCATTAAGGACATCAGGGACCTGCAGAGGGACAAACGGTGAGCCTCAATCACTGTAGCACTCTAACCTTCTAACCTAGCACCTAACCTATAGTCTGGGTGATGCTCATAGTGTGTGTTTGTGTGTGTGTGTGTGTGTGTGTGTGTGTGTGTGTGTGTGTGTGTGTGTGTGTGTGTGTGTGTGTGTGTGTGTGTGTGTGTGTGTGTGTGTGTGCAGGCTGCTGGAGAGGGAGCTGCAGGTATGGAGGGTAACGGTTCAGTCGGAGCAGGGCTCGCTGGAGGACCGCTGCTCTGAGATGGAGGCCAACATGGACACTCTGAGACAACACAACCTCAGACTGCAGGACATGATCTCACAGGTAGACACACACACACACACACACACACACACACACACACACACACACACACACACACACACACACACACACACACACACACACACCACACAACCTCAGACTGCAGGACATGATCTCACAGGTAGACACACACACACACACACAGACACAACCTCAGACTGCAGGACATGATCTCACAGGTACACACACACACACACACACACACACACACACACACACACACACACACACACACACACACACACACACACACACACAACCTCAGACTGCAGGACATGATCTCACAGGTAGACACACACACACACACACAGACACAACCTCAGACTGCAGGACATGATCTCACAGGTACACACACACACACACACACACACACACACACACACACACACACACACACACACACACACACACACACACACACACACAACCTCAGACTGCAGGACATGCTCTCACAGGTAGACACACACACACACACACACAACCTCAGACTGCAGGACATACTCTCACAGGTAGACACACACACACACACACATACACACACACACACACACACGTATGCATGTTCGCACACACACACACAATATCTCAGACTACAGCCCTGACTCAAAATGTCCCTCTTCCTTTCAACAGGCTCTTAGCATGTCAGGGACACATGCTGACGTCATGCCTCATGCTAATGTCATCCCACATGCTAAATACAGGACAGAGAGAGACATAGCCTGTCCTGTAGAGTCTCAGAGCTCTGCATCTTCCTCTGGATCCAGAGAAAGAGAGAGAGAAGAGGAGGAGAGGGAAGAGGAGGAGAGGGAAGAGAAGGCGAGGGTAGAGGAGGAAGAATGTTACACAGCAAAGATGCAGAGGAATGAGATGAAGACAGAAGATCAGAGAGGTGATGATGATGAAGAGGAGGAGCAGACTGAGACTGACTCAGTCACAGAGACTCACACTCCCACCATGCACGGGAGAATTACCTCTAACCCACAGCCCTGTGATGGGCAGGTCACTGGGCCAATGAAAGACCAGAGTGTCTCTGAAGAGGAGTATTCTGGGATGTGTAGTTTAGTGGAGGAGGAGCGACTGTGTGAGCTGGTGCAACGACTAATAAGTGAGCTGTCGCTACACACTCACACACATACAGGTGAGTTTACAAATGAACTCTCTCTAGTTCTACACACTACTACACTTGTGTGTGTAGTTGTGTGAAGGTGTGTAGTTGTGTGTGTGTGTGTGTATTAAGGTATGAGTATGTTTCTCCAGACTGCAGACAGGAGTTGTTGGAGGCTGCAGAGGAAGTGGGGGACTCAGTGTGTCATCTCGTCTATGCAGTGAACACACACTCCGTCCCAAACGCACACACTTCATGCCCCATCCTCCTACACAACCACGGGCCAGAGCATGTATCCAGAAGGCTTCTCTAGACTTTGACGCCTGATGTTGTGAGTTATTGTGTAAATTCCATACTTTCCTGTGTAATACATATGAAACTTAGATTTGTATGAAGTAGAGTTGTACTGAAATTATTCTGCTCTTTCATTAGAGAAACCTATGACAAAATGTTTGAATTCATGTACATTATTTATTAAATAAACAAGCTTTTGACAAAGTCCTTATAAATGTAAAAAAATATCCTGATTGTAAAAAATTAAACTGAGAACACAACACCACCATGTCAAAACAGACAGCTTGAAAAACATCCTGCTAATTATTCTGCTGCTGGTTTCTGTGCAAAACATGACCGTATGAGAGAAGGATGGGAAGCAGAGAGAGGAAGAGGTAATCTCTCCTCCGCTTCTCTACATTCTCTCTCACCCCATCTCTTCAGAGAGCCAGGGTACATCTCAATAGATGCTCCTTGTCTCCTCTCCTTCATCTGCACTGAAAGCAGGACAGGAGAAAGCAACGTGGAAACCGTCAAGGACTCAGGTAGAATTGTAATGAAATGGAGCAGACATAGCTCTTATCATGTGAAGTAGTAACATATGTATCTGCTACATTATGAACATTCACCCTGCTAAACACGCCCATGTTACTTCATGTCAGTGCGTCTGGAGGAAAGGAGACAAGGAAAGGAAGCCACTGAGATGCATCCCGTCATCTCCTCACTCTCCTCCTCAGTGTCCGGGTGGGCAGTGGAACACGGGTTTGTCGGGGGGACGACCGGCGGCTTGGTGTTCTGATGGCCTGTTTCAGAGGGGTGGAAGTGACCCCCCTGGCTGGGCTTTTGGGCCTTGGGAGTTTCTTACTCTCTGCGACCCGTCTCGAGGGCCCTTTCCTGGGCTCGACTGTGGGAGAGAGGTCCTGGGGCGGTGGGGGTTTAGGTGGAGGGCTGATTTGAGGTGGTCGCCCCCTTTTTGAGTTGCGTCTTGCTGGTTGCCGTTCTCCCCTACCCCCTCTTGTCCAAGGCCTGTAGGGAGAAGAGTGCTCTTTCTCAGGGGTTAGAGGTCGGTCCGTCTTTAACTTCCGTTCCCCTCCTCCTCTCCGCCTCCGCTGACGGGTCACTTCTGGGTTCGAGTTTGTGTCGGGAGAGAGCGTGCTCAGTAGAAATCGGCTGCTATTGGACGGAGAGGAGCGGCTGAAGGGCGTAGTCACAGATGACCCTGCCTCCGATGAACCCTGACCTTCAGCCCCAAATGACCCCCCTGCCTCTAAGAGTGACCCTGAAGCCACACTGCCCCCGCTGCGACCCCTCCTCCTACCCCCCGACCCATCTCTCCCTCCCTCTCCCCCCTGTCTCTCTGTATTGATGTCTGGACTCAGGCTCCTGAACAGTTGTCTGACCACGTGGGCCTGGGGGGGTCTGGGGAGGCCAGAGGAGGAGGGGGTGAGGTTCAAGCCCTTGGGGGGGGTCTTCAGAATGCGGTGGGTGGCAGGGTCATAGTACCTCAAAGGAACCCTTTTGTATTTGACCTTGGCCCCCACGTCGCCTTCACACCCGTCACATGACCTTTTCCTGCCGCGGTTGCCCCTGGCGATAGGTCTGAGGCGGGGCTTGGGGTCAAAGGGAGGGGTTTCGGGGGAGGAGAGGACATAGATCAGGGTGGTTTTGGGCTGCAGGGGGGTCATGATGCGGGAGTAGGAGACAGGCAGGCGGAGAGAGCACAGCCTTGTCTTCACCTCTGGGGTCTTCTCCTGGTCAACGCTGGGGTCCTGACAGGGCAGCGTGAGGATGTCCGGGGATGTGCCTGTCTGGTCCAGTGTTCTCTGTCGGATGGTGGGGATAATGGCTGCTGTAGTCTGTGTCCCGTGACTCACTTTGACCACCTGACACCTGGACGCCAGGCGATAACTCCTGCTAACTTTCCTCCGCCTAAGCACCTCCCTCCCCCTCATCTGGCATTCTGGGTTGTCATCTTCATTGTCATGGTCACCAAGGGGAACCCATCCCCCATCTTCAATCCCCTCCTTCTGGCCACGCCCCATATCTCTGCTGCTCCGCTTCCCGTGCCTGTGAATGACATCATCAGAAATATGAACATGAGGAGAGAGAAAAGTAGCCGTTTGGTGGATTTCAATGATGTAGAAATACTCCTGATGAGTCAGGTCAGAATCTGGTCTGTGCGTACCTGGCGAGGGATTCGCTTTTGAAGTAGCAGAGGAACCTTCCTTGCCGGAACTCTCGGACCATGTTCTCCACCTTCTGCTCGTCCTCCAGCAGCACCTGGGTCCACGTCTTCCCCAGGAAGGACACGGGGATGTGGGGGAGTGCTGGGAGAATCTCCTCCACTGTTCGTTCCATTTCTCCCTCTGTCTCCCCCATCCCTGTCTCCCCCGCTCTCCTAGTCTCAGGGTTGAGGGCAGAATCTAGCTGGCTGGTGTACAACTGGTCCTCCATGTTCACCTGTACCTCCATGAGACAGGCCAGGGCCCTGCCCTCCCGCTCCCCTCCACCCTGCCTTAAGCCCACTACCACAGGGATGTCCTTCCTCCGCTCCTGCCCCCTCCCAATAGCCACCTGCACAGGGGTATCCCAGTCCTCACTGTCAACCGAACCCACTCCCAGTGAGCCAGGGAGGCTAAGGTGGAAGCTGTCCGTATCCCCCCCTGTCCATATGTTGTGGTCCCTCTGGTGGTGTTGTGTGGGACTGCGGCCGTAGCAGTGTCTCTGGATCACCTCCTCTATCGTGTCCCCCTCAGGGTCGGAGTGGTCACTGGAGAACGCCTGCTCCTTCTGGGTCTCCCTCCGCCTCCAGGGGGGCACCCCCGCCCACGCGGCCCAGCCAGTGTTTACCGTCCGGGGCTTGGGGTCTGGGGTCCGGTCCCTCGGCTTGTAGGGAGGCTGGTTCTCCGGTGTTTCCTTGGTTCTCTGGTCCGTTGGGGTAGCACACAACTGTGGAGAAGCGGGGGAGCGGGGAGGATGGATGGAGGAAGAGTTGCTCCCTCTCTCTCTCCGCCGGTTGGTCTTCCTGTGTGCTTTCCGGTGGAGCGGAGGAGGGGTTTGCTTCTGGCTACAAGGTCTCATGGGGTGTGTTGGTAAGTGGTCCGGGGAAGGTGTGTGTGAGTGAGTCCCTTCCCCAGAACTTGGTCTTATATCCTGGTCTGGAGCAGTTGGGGTTAACCTCTCTGACGCCGCCTTTACCCCTCTACCTTCTGCTGGTTGGCTGGTCCTTGTTTCCGAGGCAACATCCGCTTCTTGTACGTAAACGAGCTGACAGGAAGAGTCGTCAGAGCTGGGCATGTGCTCTCGGGTTCCGAGCGACGCCCCGTCATCGTCGCTGGCGCAGAGATCCAATAGCTCCTCCCTGGGAACCAGCGGGCTGCTCAGAGACGGCAGGTCAGCGTGGGTGGGGCTTAAGACACACAGAAAAATAAATCAGAGGAAAGAGACTCGGGCTGACAGAAATAATACTGACAGGGATAGAGAGTTGAGGGTGATGTTAACGGAGTGTGTGAGTGCGTTACCGAGGGTCGTTGTAGAGGTGCGGGTGATGCTGGATTACGTCCGATAGGAATCTCTCCATCAGGCTTCCAGAGGGGACGTAGGTGCGAGTGCTATGAACCACCTCACAGTGTCTGGGGCTTAGGATGTGCTGCTCCACATTGTTGTAGAGTATCTGGCAGCAGCTGCAGTAGCCCTGTCTGGGGGGAGGAACTCTGGATGGCCCGGGCTGCTCCTCCTCCCTCTCCCCCCTTGAGAAGACAGAGAACACAACATGTAACACAACTCAACTGATGTGGACACAACCAAAACACGATCATGACAAATAAACCCTGTGGGTGTTTGCTGACTCACCTGCTAACAGTGTCCATCTCCTTCTGTGGATCTGTCTGACCCTGCTCTGCATCTGTCAGACAAACAGACAGAACAGAACTTCATGTATCAGAGATAAGGACGTTCACTCCACAGCTAGCTTGAAATATCGCAAATGGTACTATGGAATTGGATCATTTTCTATACGTTGTCAAGCGTGTTAGTGAGTTACAGCACTCTGGCTCAAACCCAGTCAGAGGCAAGTTCATAGAGGCAGCGCTGTATGCTAAGCTAGCACACTGACGCCGTTTACGCTCAGACAACACAAACCTGCATGCACGCTCACATGCATTTCGCTACACCCGCTATAACATCTGCTAAACACCTGTATGTAACAAATAAAATTTGATTTGAGTTGGCTAGTAGTACTTTTTATCCTCTTACCTTGAGCAGAGGGGGCAGACTGCTCGTCAGCGGGCATTTGGTGTTCTACATCTGAAAACACACACAAAGAGGAGACTAAAATATAAAAGTGTATCCTGTACATCAAGTTGTGTGGCTTGTTGTGAAATAAATCCTATCCAAAACACCAGAAACCAACTCACTGGCTGGGGGAGGAGTCAGGGAAGCTTCAGTCTCAGGCTGGCCAATCACATTATGTCAGATCAGTCTCCCATCTCCAAGGGCAACCTGATTCTGGACCAACTACTGAAGTAGTGACACATGACAATTAAAAGATGCGGCATTTCAGAGGTTATTTGCTTTTCCAGCATTGCCATACGGATACAACAAAAGTTGTCTGGCTAGTTTACAATTCCAATGTTATTGCTTAGGCCTACTGAGATCTGTATCTTGCATGTAGGCTATTTATTCCACGGCGCGTGGGGTGAAATCTGCAGATCGCGCGGAAGTTAAGTGGCTAGACAGCAAGCTCTGCAGTGATTGGTTGGAACGAGGACACGCTCGGCACAGAAAGACAACTTGGCCTTCTGCTCTGTCCTCGATTAGCTTTCTCTAAATAAATCACAATTTCACTTCTACAGCAAGGAGCTAGCTGGATGACTGCAATCTGCAACACTACTGATATGCATAATTAATAAACACATAACTTTAGGTATCTAGCAAGTAACAGAGTTTTAAAACAATTGGGAAATAGCTGATCTCGTTATGCTAGCTAGCTAGTAGTAGCAGCCTCACTGACGTTAGCTAGCCATGCTTACACGGGGAGATTCCGGGACTAAAAATATGATAGAGAAATATAATACAGCAGAGACCCGTTGTCATTTTTAACGAGTTTAGTTTCCATCTCCACACAAACATACCTTCCCGCCTTTTCACCTGTTTTGTTATTCCATTCGGTTCTGTTCGGCATCCGTATTTTGCTTTTCTCTTCCCGGAGAAGTGACGTTACCCGGCTTAGCGGACACGAATTCCTACCGGTACCAGAGATTACGGAAGAGGAAGCAAGACATCCATCTCGCAAATATTTGCTGGTTCATATAACGTTAGTCAATGAACTAAGCAGACCAGACATGTCGTATTTGTGTCCATAGGAGGGACCCCTTGAAATTGTTAAGTGTTTTGCAACCCCCAAAACACCCCGGAATTTTTTCTTCAATGTAAACGGCTTGAGTAAGATATCTTTATTCATCCACCAGCTTTGGCACAGCCATTGAACTGTGCTGTGGCAACAAAGGGAAGTTTACACTGCTGAGTCTTGCTTACCTCGGGTCCCGAGGTTGCCTTTATGTGAAACATGTCTAACGACAATTGGCGTATCCCAAGGTTCAATGGAATTTAAGGGTAAATCGTATTTTGAAATGAATCTGAACTATGCCCTTCATCTCTATGTTCAAACATTTCAGAATAACAACTTTTGAGACCCGACCAAAGCACAGAATTATATATCGGTCACTTGGCTGCTCGCCCAAAACGAGTTGAACTCGGGGTCGTCCAGGCATCCCTATGGGAAGTGACAAACGTGTTTGAATAGCTGAATAAATGGTCTGAGAAGTCAGAGCTTATTCTTTTGTCTGCGATGGCAGTTAACTTGACCGTTATGAAGCCTTTGTGCTCATTACAATGTTTACTGATGATACCCAGAACAAGATTTAAGCCTGTGTTTACCACAGTTCATTTTGTGTTTCTCCCAAAAAAATACTAAATAGAAGACCAACAAACCATTTCTATGCGTCCTAAGTTTTGGTTCTTTACATTACCATTAAACAGCTGAAAATACAATATTTGTTTATTGAATACATTTCAGCAGTTTAGATGGTACAATGATTCTCTACACAACCTTGTTCAAGCAACCAGGAAATGGCAGAGTGAGTTAGGCATATTGCACCTTTAGGACCCGCAACAGAAAATACAATTCGCCAGCTGAGTTTTCCCCACACACCAAAGTCTTCCCTCAAAAGCTACATAAACCAGGCAGTACCACTTGTCTGAATGAAACATTTTCCATCTGAAGTGCTTTTTATTGCAGCTCCAAAGTGCTCAGTGTCTTCGTTGGTAAGTTTGAGTTTTAGATCTTGTTGAAGGCAGCCACATCCATAGACTGGACGTAGTCCTCAAAAGCTGTAATCTGTTCCTCCAGCTGGTCTGTTCCCACCTTGTCGTCCTCTACCACACACCCGATCTGCAGCTTCTTGATGCCATAGCCCACTGGTACCAGCTTGGCTGAAGGAAGGGAACAGGTGTCAACACAAGTTAGTGGAGACATTCTAGCCACATCACCCAATCAAACAAGAGCAGAGTCCATGACAGATTGAGCAAGATCTACAGAAGTTTTAGAGACCAAGCGTCCCTGCCTTCCGTGGAGTGCAGACAGACCGGGATAGTAGGAAACAAAGCAGCACTGAACCAGCTGCGTTGTAACTTAACCTGCAGCAGTCAATACTAGCACTGGTAACTGTTACTGTCCTCAGGTTGTTCCCAGTAATGGCTGGAATGAAACCATAGCAGTTCCATTCCAGCCTTTACCATGCACTGTCATCCTGTCACCAGCCACCACTGTAGTGCACCCTTCCTGCACTTACACTGTCCCCAAAGCAGGCCGTCCATTGAGATGCTGCGAACACACTCCTCCAGCTTGGCCATGTCCGTCTCATCATCCCACGGTTTCACGTCAAGCAGGATCGATGACTTGGCGATGAGTGTGGGCTCTGTGGAGGACAGATGTGCACACAAAGAACAAACAGAAAGCACACAGACAGACTGACCGTGAGCATCAACCCCTCAAAACCACCAAACAAGCCCCTTACATTGTCTGGGAGTACTCAGATCATAAAGGTGTCCATCACGAATCAGCCGAAAGATGGTGTTAGGATCATCATAGAATAGCCAGCTCTGTGCATGTGGGCAATGTTCTGTCCTTCACAGCGTCACAGGACGTGCACACGTTGTGACTTTTCTAGCCTACATTGCACAAAGTGTGTAATGTTAACTGTGCATGACGTACTCTTTGACTTCTTGGCGGCGTAAGCTGCGATTCTCTCCTCCTTCAGCTTTTCTGCCTCTGCGTCCTCCTGCAGGGGTGAGAGATCAAAGGTTATTGGGGTCAGCTGATCGGCTACAACTCAACAGTAGGGGAGACACTGGGCCACTCAAACTAAAAAGTGGTACATCACTAGATCAGCCGAACGGTGGGTTGGATGATCATATAACCCAGTCATAGCTCGGGGGGGCTCACCCGCTGAGGATTAATAAAGTTTGATTGAATTCAAAACAGGAAGCAGTCACCTCTTCATCAGAGCCAAACAGGTCCATGTCATCGTCGTCATCCTTTGAGTCAGCAGCTGTCTTGTCCTCCACCCCGGCAGGACCATACTGACCCAGGGGCTTCTTTACTCCTGGCAGACTGCAGTGAGGGGAGGGAGACGAGGGGAAGACAGAAGTAGAGGACAAAGGGCAGGGAAGAACAGTGAGTAGAGAAAGGGTAAAGAGGGTGGGGAGAAGGTAGGGAGGAGGGCAAGTTAGACAGATGTCGCAATTCATGTATTCACCCATCTTATTTTCATCCATGATCCAGATTCATCAGTACAAAAAGGTGATGCATCAGGCAATCAGGTGAAAGATGGTGTGAAATCACGCAAATCCTAGATCAGTAGCGAAGGGTAAATAGTAATTTAATTAACTGGAAATTAGTGTACAACTCACCTGCCCTTCTGGTTCTGGAACGACTTGATATGGTTGTACCAGCGCAGAGCATGGCACAGGACTGTTGAGGGGGCTGAGGAGATTGCATCGAACACAGCCACGTCAGCCTGGGAGGGCACCCACCTGCACAGGGAGGAACGTTAGAAGTCAGTATAGAATGAAAACAATTGGATCCAAGATCTGTGCCTACAGCACATTGCGGATATAAAAGTAATGTAGCACAGATTCCAGTCATTTCATACTTGATAACCATCATGCAAGTTGCAGAATACTAGCTGAGCATTCTGGACCTTCCAATTACGCCCCCCACCCACGTTTAGTACCCGAGCCTCACTAAACTTCACTCAAGGTGTAGTTTACGAGCTACCTAGTCATTTTACTTAAATACCATACAACGTCACATTGTACACCAAGTTATACTCCAGGGTTTGCAGTTAAATCAGGTGACAAGGTTTGATAAAACTACAGCATCGGAATGATAAATGTGACCTACTAGCCGAGCCATCAGTGCATTTTAATCTCGGCACCTAAAACCTAACCAGCAAAATTCGACTTCCCCTCCAATCTAACACCTTCATGTGCAGCCGTCCACGTCATTCAAATTAAGTTAGCGGTTAACGTCACGGAAGAGCATTTAACACCATTACCTATTCTGGGTGTCCACAAAACCGAGCCTCGGGTTTGGCGTCTACTTTAAACCGCCACGAGTATAATAACTATGAATTCAAAATCATATCCGTAAAATACTTTGCACGAAGTTCAGAAGGTTAACGTTAGCTAGAATGTCGCTTACATAGCTCACTTGCCAACTGGGACGCCATCGTCGGTTGGCTGGCGTGGTCGATACATACAACAAAAATGGGTAAAAATGCCTACCAACCCCTCGATGTAGCTCTTGTCGGCTAAAAAGTCGTTGAGGACCTTGAGGCCGCCAGGGGTTTTCAGATCGCCGAAGCCCATTGTTCAAGATGCTTCTGAGACCTTTACAAGACGTGCAGTGCAGGAAGAGCGAAGGAACGAAGAAGGAACACGAGGAGGATTTTATACTTGTGACGGCGCGAACCGCGTGACTCCACCTCATTGTTCTCTCCTTCCAATGTTAATTTTCTTCCATTCTAAAAAAATAATGTCACTTTCACCAAACTGCAGCTATAAAATTAGAGATTCTATTATTATTTTGATAGTTTGACGTTTATACAAAAGTCTCACAAAATGCAGCATACAATCAGCATTCATCGCTCTCGTAACAATACTGTTATAATATGATACAAATACAAATATGGCTTGCTAATGTATTTCAATATATATATATCTATTAAACATCAAAGTGGTTATTTAAACAGTAAAAGCACACAAATCACGAACATTTAGAAAGCATTTCAACCGGAAGTACTAACGTTTTATGGGGGTGAAAGGGCACATTATAACTCGAAAACGTTAAATATCTTTATGATTATAATAGTTTTGAACATATGCATAGGTTTTATTATTATGTAAATGCATGTAACTTAATTTTAAATTAAGAAGTATGGGCAAAATGAGCTATTTCTTCCTTTAATATATCGTGGTGAATCGTTCATTTTCGTTGTTGTGACGGAGATTCGCAGTAGGATTGCTTTCTAGTGCATACATAAATCGCTGTTCTGGTCAAGAAGGCCAAATAGCGACAAGGTAAGAATAAAATACCAATACTTCATTCCTATGTGACCATGCCAATTGTATAGTTTACAATCTTTGGATTTAGTAACAGCCAGCCGCTGTAAAATCAGTGCGATGTCCCGTGTCCTTGACTTGTAGTTAGTTAACATTGAACGCTTTAACTTGCTAACCTAGAAAGCATTCAACACCAGCTCGAGTGGGGAGAACGTCAACAGCTGGACCAGGGCTAACATTAGAGATAGAGGAGACCGTTAGATGTAACTTAACTGATGTGGACATGGATTCACTCATATGTTGACTGTGTGTGTGAGACAACTTCTAGCAAGGTGACAACTAGCAAGGGTGTCCGATTTTGTAACATCTTGAGTTTACAGCTCGTTACGCAGTTGTCCCTTGGCCATATATCACCGGTAGTGGTGCACATATATGATCATAATTAATCCAACTAATGTCATTTGTTATGACATATCTAACCCATACAGTGAAGTACTCAAAGATAAGATTGCTAGAAGTCTTAGCTATAGCCACAGTAGCCAGTTAGAGATGTTTGACTTCTGCGCTCTCTCTCTTTCTAGCGTCATGTTGCGTTTGCCATCCGTTAGCCGAGCTCTAGCAGGGGCAGCCAAGGGCAGCCTGGCCCCCTCCAACAATGGTAAAGATTGTGTGTGCACCCTCAAGCTACTTGGATACATTAATGTGTTTTGAAGAGAACACTCACAATTTCTCTAGGGTTTCTGGTTGTTTTGAAGTGTAATCTGTATCTGTGTTTGCAGTGCGTACCTCAGCTAGAGCTGCCAGTAACATGGTGGAGGTGTTTGTTGATGGGAAACCAGTGGAGGTGCTTCCTGGAACCACCGTGCTGCAGGTAACCTTTGCACTTTGACCTCACCCTGACCCCAATCACCCTGTAGGGTTAAACACTAGCCCCGGTGACAAATTGTGGCTGTGTGTTTTACCGTGACTGACTCATTGTATCTGTGTGTGTTTAGGCCTGTGAGAAGATGGGGGTGCAGATTCCTCGATTCTGCTACCACGAGCGCCTGTCCGTGGCTGGGAACTGCAGAATGTGTCTGGTGGAGATTGAGAAAGCCCCAAAGCTGGCGGCCGCGTGCGCCATGCCAGTGATGAAAGGCTGGAACATCCTGACCAACTCAGAGAAGACCCGCAAGGCCAGAGAGGGAGTGATGGAGTTCCTGCTGGCTAACCACCCTCTGGACTGCCCCATCTGTGACCAGGGAGGAGAGTGTGACCTTCAGGTAAACACACACACTCTGGATGTGTAAATGCACACACATACACACTGACTTTTGTGTTTTTGGGTTTGGTTTGTGTCTCAGGACCAGTCCATGCAGTTTGGTTCAGACCGCAGTCGCTTCTCTGAGGACAAGCGGGCTGTGGAGGATAAGAACATTGGACCACTCATCAAAACAATCATGACCCGCTGCATCCAGTGCACACGCTGCATCCGGTGAGTACTATGCTCAGTATGTCCCTCTCAGCCACCGTACTACTCTTTCTCCTTTTTGTTTGTCCTTCTCAGCCACCGTACTCCTTACTCTCTCTCACTCCCTTGTTTTTTTTCAAAAGTTTGGGGTCACTTAGAAATGTCCTTGTTTTTGAAAGAAAAACATTTTTTTTGTCCATTAAAATAACATAATATTGATCAGAAATACAGTGTAGACATTGTTAATGTTGTAAATGACTATTGTAGCTGGAAACGGCAGATTTTTTTATGGAATATCTACATAGGCATACAGAGGCCCATTATCAGCAACCATCACTCCTGTGTTCCAATGGCACGTTGTGTTAGCTAATCCAAGTTTATAATTTTAAAAGGGTAATTGACCATTAGAAAACCCTTTTGCAATTATGTTAGCACAGCTGAAAACTGTTGTTCTGATTAAAGAAGCAATACAACTGGCCTTCTTTAGACTAGTTGAGTATCTGGAGCATCAGCATTTGTGTTTTCGATTACAGGCCAATTTCTTGCATGGAATAGCCTTCATTTCTCAGAACAAGATTAGACTGACGAGTTTCAGAAGAAAGGTCTTTGTTTCTAGCCATTTTGAGCCGGTAATCGAACCCACAAATGCTGATGAACCCACAAATGATTTGAACCAGGAACTGTAGTGACGCCTCTTGCACTGAGACACAGTGTGTTCCTCTCTCGCTCTGAGTGTCCTTCTCAGCCAGCGTACTCATATCTCCACTCTGTATACATTCTAATGCTAGGCCTTTGTGCCCAAATGCCAGTTTTGCCAGTGAGATTGCAGGCCATGGGGTGGTATTGATCATTTGATTTGATTGTTGTTTTCTTCCCTATGCCAGTTTTGCCAGTGAGATTGCAGGTGTAGAGGACCTGGGTACCACAGGCAGAGGGAACAACATGCAGGTGGGGACGTACGTGGAGAAGATGTTCATGTCCGAGATGTCAGGAAACGTCATCGACATCTGTCCCGTAGGAGCCCTCACCTCCAAACCATACGCCTTCACCTCACGACCCTGGGAGACCAGGTACTGTGCGTGTGTTAATATATCAAGTGTGTGTTTGTAAAAACGAAGATGAATCTACACTCTAGATCTAGTATATAGACATGATAGAGGTGTAGGCAGTACCATTGTTATGTGTGTAACCTTGCTGTGTGTTTGCAGGAAGACTGAGTCTATAGATGTGTTGGATGCAGTAGGCAGTAACATCATTGTGAGTACGCGTGGTGGAGAGGTGATGAGGGTTCTGCCCCGCCTGAACGAAGACATCAACGAGGAGTGGATCTCAGACAAGACCAGGTGAGACACAGAACCTGCCCACACCTGGTCCTAACCACACCCATTACCTGTCTATCACCCTGCAACCAGCTGGGACTTCAATCAGTGTGTGTGTGTGTGTGTGTGTGTGTGTGTGTGTGTGTGTGGTGTGTGTGTGTGTGTGTGTGTGTGTGGTGTAGGTTTGCGTATGACGGTCTGAAGCGCCAGAGGCTGACCCAGCCTATGGTGAAGGACGCGTCAGGACAGCTGGTCCCCACATCCTGGGAAGACGTACTCACACGCGTGGCCGGAGCAGTAAGTCTATGTGTAGTGTCTGTCACTGATGTCTGTCACTCAACAGACATGTTGGACACTATAGGCAATGACATTGTTTTCAGTCTGTCTGTAGGAAGATCTGAAGTGGTGTCTAATCTTTATGTCTGTATAAAAAGTTAATATATACAGTGCATTCCAAAGTATTCAGACCACTTGACTTTTCCCACATTTTGTTACGTTACAGCCTTATTCTAAAGTTGATTAAATCGTCCCCCCCCCCCTCAATCTACATACAATACCCCATAATGACAAAGCATAAACAGGTTTTTAGAAATGTTTGCAAATGTATTAAAAACAAACATATCACATTTTTACATAGGTATTCAGACCCTTTACTCAGTACTTTGTTGAGACACCTTTGGAAGCGATTACAGCCTTGAGTCTTCTTGGGTATGACGCTACAAGCTTGGCACACCTATATTTGGGGAGTTTCTCCCATTCTTCTCTGCAGATCCTCTCAAGCTCAGTCAGGTTGGATGGGGAGTGTTGCTGCACAGCTATTTTCAGGTCTCTACAGAGATGTTTGATTGGGTTCAAGTCCGGGCTCTGGCTGGGCCACTCAAGGACATTGAGACTTGTCCCGAAGCCACTCCTGCATTGTCTTGGCTGTGTGCTTAGGGTTGTTGTCCTGTTGGAAGCTGAACCTTCGCCCCAGTCTGAGGTCCTGAGCACTCTGGAGCAGGTTTTCATCAAAGATCTCTCTGTACTTTGCTCCGTTCATCTCCATCCAGGCCAAAGAGTTCAATCTTGGTTTCATCAGACCAGATAATCTTGTTTCTCATGGTCTGAGAGTCTTTAGGTGCCTTTTAGCAAACTCCAAGCGGGCTGTCATGTGCCATTTACTGAGGAGTGGCTTCCGTCTGGCCACTCTACCATAAAGGCCTGATTTGGCGGAGTGCTGCAGAGATGGTTGTACTTCTGGAAGTTTCTCCCATCTCCACAGAGGAACTCTGGAGCTCTGTCAGAGTGACCATCGGGTTCTTTGCCACCTCCCTGACTAAGGCCCTTCTCCCCCGATTGCTCAGTTTGGCCGGGCAGCCAGATCTAGGAGGAGTCTTGGTGGTTCTAAACTTCTTCCATTTAAGAATGACGAATGCATTGTATGTATGTTTAGGTATCATGTGTGTAATGTGTGTGTGTGTGTGTGTGTATAGTTGCAGGGAGCCCAGGGCAGTGACGTGGCAGCCATAGCTGGAGGCATGGTGGATGCAGAGGCTCTGGTGTCTCTGAAGGACCTGCTCAACAGACTGAACAGTGACAACCTCTGTACTGAGGAGGTCTTCCCTGATGCTGGGGCTGGGTGAGTCAGGTTGGGGGTCTTCCCTGATGCTGGGGCTGGGTGAGTCAGGGTGGGGGTCTTCGCTGATGCTGGGGCTGGGTGAGTCAGGTTGGGGGTCTTCCCTGATGCTCGGGCTGGGTGAGTCAGGGTGGGGGTCTTCGCTGATGCTGGGGCTGGGTGAGTCAGGGTGGGGGTCTTCCCTGCCATTGGGGCTGGGTGAGTCAGGGTGGGGGTCTTCCCTGATGCTGGGTGAGTCAGGGTGGGGGTCTTCCCTGATGCTGGGTGAGTCAGGGTGGGGGTCTTCCCTGATGCTGGGTGAGGTCAGGGTGGGGGGTCTTCCCTGCCATTGGGGCTGGGTGAGTCAGGGTAGGGGTCTTCCCTGATGCTGGGGCTGGGTGAGTCAGGGTGGGGGTCTTCCCTGCCATTGGGGCTGGGTGAGTCAGGGTGGGGGTCTTCCCTGATGCTGGGTGAGTCAGGGTGGGGGTCTTCCCTGATGCTGGGTGAGTCAGGGTGGGGGTCTTCCCTGTCATTGGGGCTGGGTGAGTCAGGGTGGGGGTCTTCCCTGATGCTGGGTGAGTCAGGGTGGGGGTCTTCCCTGATGCTGGGTGAGTCAGGGTGGGGGTCTTCCCTGATGCTGGGTGAGTCAGGGTAGGGGTCTTCCCTGATGCTGGGTGAGTCAGGGTAGGGGTCTTCCCTGATGCTGGGTGAGTCAGGGTGGGGGTCTTCCCTGATGCTGGGTGAGTCAGGGTGGGGGTCTTCCCTGATGCTGGGTGAGTCAGGGTGGGGGTCTTCCCTGATGCTGGGTGAGTCAGGGTGGGGGTCTTCCCTGATGCTGGGTGAGTCAGGGTGGGGGTCTTCCCTGCCACTGGGTCTGGTTAAATCAGGGAGGGTGGAGGTAGGAAAGGGTGGGGAAGCGGGCAGAGTCAGTGGGGAGGGAGGGGAAGAATAAGGGGTGAGTAGTGGGGGAGAGAAGGGGAAGGAGTTAGTGGGAGTGAGTGTTGTGTCATGGTTAGATTATGGTTGGTTATGGTACATTAATTATAGTTTGTATTATGGTAAGTAATGGGTTGTATTATGGTTAGTAATGGTATGTTAGTAAAAGGTTGGCTCATGGTTAGTAAAAGGTTGTATTGTGGTTTGCGTAGCTCTGACCTGCGTTCCAACTACTTGCTGAACTCTCGGATCAGTGGCATTGAGGAAGCTGACCTGCTGCTACTTATAGGAACCAACCCTCGCTACGAGGCCCCACTCTTCAATGCACGCGTCCGCAAGAGGTACACAAACACACACACACACACACACACCTAAACATGGGCTACACACACACACACACACACACACACCAATCCTTGCTGTGAGGTCCCACTTTCTTCACCAGATGTATCCAAAAGTGCAACCTGCACAAACACACACACATTAATGGATGACTGCAGCACACACACACACACACACCAACCTGCAGTAGGAAGCCTCCCTCACCATCTCCCCTCCCCTCTCAGCTGGTTGCATAATGAGTTGAAGGTGTCTGTGGTGGGGAGCAGTGTGGATCTGAGTTACACTTACGACCACCTGGGAGAGTCCACTCAGGTGCTGCAGGACATCGCTAACGGAACACACCCCTTCTGCCAGGTAACCACGGCCACCACAGACCGGGAAGGGATTGTTGGGGGGGGGGGCAGTTGGCGGGAGCGGAGGTTGTATTGTTGTTGATAGAAATGTTGTAACCAACATTGTTACAGATAGGAATGACATGATTGGTCATTCTGCATGACAGAGAAGCACGTCTGTTCTAGAATCTAGTCAATGAATCTGCCTTCCATAATGGTGTGTACTACTGGACGTGATCCAGCTCTGTTTGTGGTTATGCAATGCCCTAACCTTTCCCCGGTCCCTCTCTCTCTCTCCTCCAGGTGCTCGCGCAGGCCAAGCGGCCGGTAGTGGTGGTGGGCAGTGCCTCTCTTCAGAGGGAGGATGGAGGAGCCATCTTGAGCTCTGTGCAAACCATCGCCCAGAATGCCAGGGCCAGCAGCGGAGTGGAGGAGGGCTGGAAGGTCCTCAACGTGCTGCACAGGTTAGCATGCTAAAGCTATCTCTGGCCTAACTTCTAGTCGCATTTAGCATCCAGCTATTACTAGCATTTAGTATATAGCTAATATTAGCATTTAGCATCTAGCTTTTACTAGCATTTAGCATACAGCTAACAACTTAGTCTATCCCTACTAGCATCCAATCATCTCTGTGTGTGTATGTCTACTAGCGTCCAATCATCTTTTTGTCTATCTGCAGGGTAGCCAGTCAGGTGGCAGCCCTGGACCTGGGCTACAAGGCGGGGGTGGAGTCTATCCGTAAAGCCCCGCCCAAGGTTCTGTTCCTGCTAGGAGCTGACGGAGAATGCATCACCAGACAGGACCTGCCTAAAGACAGCATGATCATCTACCAGGGTACACACCTATCTACACACACACAGGACAGCATGATCATCTACCAGGGTACACACCTATCTACACACACACAGGACAGCATGATCATCTACCAGGGTACACACCTATCTACACACACACAGGACAGCATGATCATCTACCAGGGTACACACCTATCTACACACACACAGGACAGCATGATCATCTACCAGGGTACACACCTATCTACACACACACAGGACAGCATGATCATGTACCAGGGTACACACCTATCTACACACACACACAGGACAGCATGATCATCTACCAGGGTACACACCTATCTACACACACACACAGGACAGCATGATCATCTACCAGGGTACACACCTATCTACACACACACAGGACAGCATGATCATCTACCAGGGTACACACCTATCTACACACACACAGGACAGCATGATCATCTACCAGGGTACACACCTATCTACACACACACACAGGACAGCATGTTCATTTATCAGGGTAGAACACTTCCCATGACACACACAATTGTCATGCTATATGCAGCATATGTATGGTATATGTGTATCGTTGCCAGGTCACCATGGAGACGTGGGTGCCACCATGGCTGACGTCATCCTGCCCGGCGCGGCGTACACGGAGAAGAACGGAACATACGTCAACACAGAGGGGAGGAGTCAACAGACACGCGTGGCCGTCACCGCGCCCGGCATGGCCAGGGAGGACTGGAAGATCATCAGAGCCATCTCCGAGGTACACACACACACCCATATACATTTCTTGAAGACGCTGTTTGTGTGTGTGTGTGGTTGTATATGTAACTGTGTGTGTGTGTGTGTGTGTGTGTGTGTGTGGTTGTAACTGTGTGTGTGTTGCAGCTGGCGGGGCTGACTCTGCCCTATGACTCTGTGGATGAGGTGAGGGGTCGGCTGGCCGAGGTTTCTCCTAACCTGGTCCGCTACGACGACGTTGAGGAAGCCAACTACTTTAAACAGGCCAACCAACTCTCACAGGTAACCCTTAACCTTTTACCCCTAACCTCAAACTCTCACAGGTAACCCTTAACCTTTTACCCCTAACCTCAAACTCTCACAGGTAACCCTTAACCTTTTACCCCTAACCTCAAACTCTCACAGGTAACCCTTAACCTTTTACCCCTAACCTCAAACTCTCACAGGTCAGGACATAACCTTGAACATTCCACCCCTTAACTGACTTTTCTTTACGATCAGCTGTTATGAAATCATAAATGGAGACTGGTCTTTGACATGGAAATTGAGAGCATACTCAACCGTCCTTTATTTCTCTCTCTGTCTCTCAGGCTGTGAATCAGACTCTTCTAGCAAATCCTCTAATTTCTCCTCAGCTGACAGCTAAAGACTTCTATATGACAGGTATGTATAATGTGTCATAGCACAGCTGTGAATGTGTTTGTCAGACTGATGAGAGGGTGGAATGCACATGGATAACTGGTGGGATCCTTTCATCGTGTGTGTGTGTGTGTGTGTGTAACATTCTCTCTCTCTCTCTCTCTCCCATAGATCCCATTAGCAGAGCGTCTCAGACCATGGCCAAGTGTGTGAAGGCCGTCACAGAGGGAGCTGACGCCGTCGATGAACCATCCATCTGCTGAACTCATAGGCACACACTCAGACAGCCAAAACGCACTCAGTGTTGGCGCTCTCCTTTATTTAAGTTGTTTTTTGCTGATTGCTGTAAAGATGTTCGAGGGAAGAGGCTTTAAAGAAAGCTGAAAATGAAACTGTACTCTGATTATGAATAAAATCGTATCCTGTAGCACTCTGTCCTTGTGTTATTGCCCTCATGAGGTCATCTCCAACACCACTGTTTGTCCTTTATTCCACACCTCTACTTTGTGGAGTTGAAGCGTTGTAGCCAACACAGAGTGACATCAGCAGAGATGTTCTGTTGTAAACCTGTCAGACATCAATTTCATTCAGACTTCTGTCTTGAACTTCCCTCAGATGCATTTCAGGGTGTGGAGAGCTAATGCCAGGACAGGTCAAATGTTCTCCTGTCGTGCCAGACGTGTGGGGAACGGTATCGTAGCTGCCTGCTGTTATGTCCTCTCCCGACCAGCGAGAGGAGTCTGTTCACGTGGCGCAGATTGCGATTTGTGTGCTGGGGCTCGCTATGCTGTTCAGTGTGTTCTGCCTGGGCTATGACCTCATCACAAGGACCAAGAGCGTGGTCACCTTGCAGACCTCCAAAGATGCCATGGTGGAGGTGTACTACAGTAGTGCTGGACCCAACACAGTGGAGAGAGTAGGAGACAGATAAGCTGTGGAGGAGAGATAGTGGGAGACAGACAGAGATAAGCTGTGGAGGAGAGAGTGGGAGACAGAGAGTGGGAGGTAGAGAGAACCTGTGGAGGAAATAGTAGGAGACAAAGAGATAATTTGTGTAGGACTGCGTGGGAGACAGAGAAGCTGTGGAGGAGATGGTAGCAGACAGAGAAGCTATGGAGGATATGGTATTAGACAGAGAAGCTATGGAGGAGATGGTAGCAGACAGAGAAGCTGTGGAGGAGAGCATGGAGTGTCTGGATGGGGACTAACTGAGATGCAGAGGTGTGCTAGAACAGCACTGGACCCAAAAGAGTGGGAGAGAGAGTGGAGCGTCTTTGGTCATGGACTGACTGAGCCCAAACTGCCTACACCACCAATGTAGATTAAAACTATATTCTGGGATGTATGGACTGTTGCATTTGCACTATGGACAATTTCTGGACGGTACTATATCCATTACACTGTATTTCTCTCTGACTGTATTGTACTGTTGTTTGTGTTTATTATTAGTGTATGTTAATCCTGCCCGCAACAACAGCCCCTCTGGGATGAATAAAGTTAACTGAATTGAATCACAGCACCTTCGTTCATTTCCTACCTTATGTGTGTGTCCAGGAGTTGTTCCCTATGTGTCGTGAAAAGGGCACGACAAAACTTATCCCTCTCAGGAGACTGAAAAGATCTGGCATGGGTCCTCAAAAGGTTCTACAGCTGCACCATCCTTCGAGAGCATCCTGACTGGTTGCATCAAAGCCTGGTATGGCAACTGCTCGTCCTCCGACCGCAAGGCACTACAGAGGGTAGTGTGTATGGCCCAGTACATCATTGGGGCCAAGCTTCCTGCCATCCAGGACCTCCATACCAGGCGGTGTCAGTGGAAGGCCCTAAAAATTGTCAAAGACTCCAGCCACCCTAGTCATATTCTGTTCTCTCTGCTACCTCACGGCAAGCGGTAACAGAGCGCCAAGTCTAGGTCCAAGAGGCTTCTAAACAGCTTCTACCCCCAAGCCATAAGACTCCTGAACATCTAATCAAATGGCTGCCCAGACTATTTGCATTGCCCCCCCCCCCCCCCCCCCCTTTTACACCGCTGCTACTCTCTGTTGTTATCATCTATGCATAGTCACTTTAATAACTCTACCTACATGTACATATTACCTCAACTAACCAGTACCCATCTGTATATAGTCCCGCTATTGTTATTTTACTGCTGCTCTTTAATTACTTGTTTATTTTATTTCTTATCCGTATTTTTTTTAAACTGTATTGTTGGTTAGGGGCTCGTAACTAAGCATTTCACTGTAAGGTCTACACCTGTTATATTCGGCTTGTAAGGTCTACACCTGTTATGTGACTTATACAATTTGATTTGATTTTGATGCGTGTATCCAGGAGTTGTTCCCTATGTGTGTATCCAGGAGTTGTTCCCTATGTGTGTGTCCAGGAGTTGTTCCCTATGTGTGTATCCAGGAGTTGTTCCCTATGTGTGTGTCCAGGAGTTGTTCCCTATGTGTGTGTCCAGGAGTTGTTCCCTATGTGTGTGTCCAGGAGTTGTTCCCTGTGTGTGTGTCCAGGAGTTGTTCCCTATGTGTGTGTCCAGGAGTTGTTGGTGTGTTGTGAGGAGGATAATGGTGAGATCAAGGAAGGAATGGACGTCCTGCTGAGGGCCTGTGTGTGTGTGTGTGTGTGTGTGTGTGTGTGTGTGTGTGTGTGTGACAACGTTTCAGATAGGAGAAAAGATACAGAAGGCAGGTGAGAGCTTCTTTACTGTTCAGTAGTACAGACAGTGTGGGAAGGAGAGACAGTGAAAGCGTAATTCAGTGAGAATAACAGTCAAATGCACAGATACACTGCATGGAACATATCTCTACAGGTTATATATTAGACACAATA
Organism: Salmo salar; assembly: GCF_965601325.2. Lineage (NCBI taxonomy): Eukaryota > Metazoa > Chordata > Actinopteri > Salmoniformes > Salmonidae > Salmo > Salmo salar. The sequence goes on along the minus strand of NC_138306.1, from coordinate 80,663,410 downwards.
AACTATAGATTTATAATGTGTGAGCCTCATTTTATATTTGAAACATTCTCTTTATAGCACAAAAACCTCTTTAGGCTAGATATATATATATATCACAATATACAGTACATTAAAAAAGATATCCTGACTTTGTAGAAACCTGGGACTCAACACTGCATCAGCCTGGAAGAGGACAGCATGGAGAACCAAACAACAAGGAGCTAGTGAGTGAGATGCTGACTTTAGTACTGGACACATTGTCTCATAGTATCACATCATGTTCTACTGCTTCTCTTGAGATGTACACATACACATGTTGAAGATTGTGGGTAAGGTCAGGTAGAACAAGGGGTTGTGGGTAAGGTCAGGGGGTCGTGGGTCAGAGCAGGGGGTTGTGGGTCAGGTCAGGTAGAACAGGAGATTGTGGGTAAGGTCAGGTTGAACAGGGGGTTGTGGGTAAGATCAGGTTGAACAGGGGGTTGTGGGTAAGGTCAGGTTGAACATGGGGTTGTGGGTAAGGTCAGGTCAGGTTGAACAGGGGGTTGTGGGTAAGGTCAGGTCAGGTTGAACAGGGGGTTGTGGGTAAGGTCAGGTCAGGTAGAACAGGGGGTTGTGGGTAAGGTCAGGTAGAACAGGGGGTTGTGGGTAAGGTCAGGTAGAACAGGGGGTTGTGGGTAAGGTCAGGTAGAACAGGGGGTTGTGGGTAAGGTCAGGTAGAACAGGGGGTTGTGGGTAAGGTCAGGTAGAACAGGGGGTTGTGGGTCGGGTCAGGTAGAACAGGGGGTTGTGGGTCGGGTCAGGTAGAACAGGGGGTTGTGGGTAAGGTCAGGTAGAACAGGGGGTTGTGGGTAAGGTCAGGTAGAACAGGGGGTTGTGGGTAAGGTCAGGTAGAACAGGGGGTTGTGGGTCGGGTCAGGTAGAACAGGGGGTTGTGGGTCGGGTCAGGTAGAACAGGGCGTTGTGGGTAAGGTCAGGTAGAACAGGGGTTGTGGGTAAGGTCAGGTAGAACAGGGGGTTGTGGGTCGGGTCAGGTAGAACAGGGGGTTGTGGGTCGGGTCAGGTAGAACAGGGGGTTGTGGGTAAGGTCAGGTAGAACAGGGGGATGTGGGTAAGGTCAGGTAGAACAGGGGGATGTGGGTAAGGTCAGGTAGAACAGGGGGTTGTGGGTAAGGTCAGGTAGAACAGGGGGTTGTGGGTAAGGTCAGGTAGAACAGGGCGTTGTGGGTAAGGTCAGGTAGAACAGGGGTTGTGGGTAAGGTCAGGTAGAACAGGGGGTTGTGGGTAAGGTCAGGTAGAACAGGGGGTTGTGGCTAAGGTCAGGTAGAACAGGGGGATGTGGGTAAGGTCAGGTAGAACAGGGGGTTGTGGGTAAGGTCAGGTAGAACAGGGGGATGTGGGTAAGGTCAGGTAGAACAGGGGGTTGTGGGTAAGGTCAGGTAGAACAGGGGGTTGTGGGTAAGGTCAGGTAGAACAGGGGGATGTGGGTAAGGTCAGGTAGAACAGGGGGATGTGGGTAAGGTCAGGTAGAACAGGGGGTTGTGGGTAAGGTCAGGTAGAACAGGGGGTTGTGGGTAAGGTCAGGTAGAACAGGGGGATGTGGGTAAGGTCAGGTAGAACAGGGGGTTGTGGGTAAGGTCAGGTAGAACAGGGGGTTGTGGGTAAGGTCAGGTAGAACAGGGGGTTGTGGGTAAGGTCAGGTAGAACAGGGGGATGTGGGTAAGGTCAGGTAGAACAGGGGGATGTGGGTAAGGTCAGGTAGAACAGGGGGTTGTGGGTAAGGTCAGGTAGAACAGGGCGTTGTGGGTAAGGTCAGGTAGAACAGGGCGTTGTGGGTAAGGTCAGGTAGAACAGGGGTTGTGGGTAAGGTCAGGTAGAACAGGGGGTTGTGGGTAAGGTCAGGTAGAACAGGGGGTTGTGGGTAAGGTCAGGTAGAACAGGGGGATGTGGGTAAGGTCAGGTAGAACAGGGGGATGTGGGTAAGGTCAGGTAGAACAGGGCGTTGTGGGTAAGGTCAGGTAGAACAGGGGGTTGTGGGTAAGGTCAGGTAGAACAGGGGGTTGTGGGTAAGGTCAGGTAGAACAGGGGGTTGTGGGTAAGGTTAGGTAGAACAGGGGGTTGTGGGTAAGGTCAGGTAGAACAGGGGGTTGTGGGTAAGGTCAGGTAGAACAGGGGGTTGTGGGTAAGGTCAGGTTGAACAGGGGGTTGTGGGTAAGGTCAGGTAGAACAGGGGGTTGTGGATAAGGTCAGGTAGAACAGGGGGTTGTGGGTAAGGTCAGGTAGAACAGGGGGATGTGGGTAAGGTCAGGTAGAACAGGGGGTTGTGGGTAAGGTCAGGTAGAACAGGGGGTTGTGGGTAAGGTCAGGTAGAACAGGGGGTTGTGGGTAAGGTCAGGTAGAACAGGGGGTTGTGGGTAAGGTCAGGTAGAACAGGGGGATGTGGGTAAGGTCAGGTAGAACAGGGGGATGTGGGTAAGGTCAGGTAGAACAGGGGGTTGTGGGTAAGGTCAGGTAGAACAGGGGGTTGTGGGTAAGGTCAGGTGAGGCTCCAGATGATGGTGATCGCCGCTACAATGCCATTTAGGACCGCCACACTGTAGCCCATATGGAAGGAGTGACCTGTCACCTGCCTGACAGACAGACAGACAGACAGAATTAGACATCAAGGGTTGCAACACATATCGACAGCTTGGGACTGTAAAGTTCTATCTGGAAAAAGATGATTCTGAGATAATTGGCTTTAAAGTTCTGAACCCTCATTGGTTTGAATGGTGTCAACTACTTGTATCTTGTATTCTTTTGAACTTAACATGAATTGAGGTATTTAGAGTACTGTATAGGTAGAGAACACTGAACAGAACAAGGCTGTTTCAATAACGACATCTTGACTAAAATACAGATAGAACCTTATAGTCCCAAGCTCTCGATATGGCATCATTCTATTTACACACGTGTGTGTCCTGCTATCTGGGCTTGGGAGAGAACAGGAAGAGATGGAACAAGAGGAGTTAGGAAAAGGACAAGAGAAGGCCAGTGGAAGAGTTAGGGAATGTAGGTTAGTCAGTGGAGGCTGCTGAGTGAGGACGGCTCATAATAATGGCTGGAATGGAGTCAGTGGAACGGTATCAACTACATGGAAACCACGTCTTTGATATGCCTGATACCTTTCCATTGACTCCATTCCAGCTGTTACTATGAGCCGTGCTCACTCAGCAGCCTCCACTGAGGTTAGTGTACAAGTGTGTGTGTGTGTGTGTGTGTGTGTGTGTGTGTGTGTGTGTTACCTGAGGTGGGCAGGGGACAGGGGCGTTGGGGGGAACGTGCCAGGCTCAAAAGAGTCAAAGTAGGTGATGGTCCATGTGAAGCTACAGCAGCAGAACCCTGCTAACACTGACATGACCAGAACACTCCAGAACCCTACAGAGGGGGAGGAGAGAGAGACAGAGGGGAGAGAGGGGTGAGCGAGAGAGAGAGGCCAGAGGGGAGAGAGAGAGGGGGCGGAGGGGAGAGAGAGAGAGAGGAACATGTTTTGTTAATTTTCTATTCTTGAGGCTTAGTCTGTATGAACTTTTGTGAACAGACCTGTACTTACCTAGGAGTCTAACCTCTGAGCCATCCTCTCCAATCACTCTCTCATTCCGCATCTCTGAAACACAAACACACAAAACAGTATACAGAAGTGACAAGATTACATATTTACATAACAAGTAACAAAAAACAATATTATTCAGCTACTGTCCAAGAGAGTCTTCATCCGCGACTAGAATTCTGTAACTCTTGTATGACAGACGTTGTACCTTTCAAGATGAGGTAAACAAAGGCGCAGAATACTGCAACGACCGACACCACCATCGCACAGCAGAACATGGAGAAAATCCTTGCGGTCCACAGTCTTCGGTTGTCCCAAAAACTCTGGTCCGGTTTGACCGGACGCTGCCGGTGTTGTATGTCCATCTTGGCAACAGTCAAGTAATACCATTCAAAAACGTTTAACTAGTTGTCAAAGCAAGCACACGCTAGATATTAACGTAGCGAAGTTAGTTACCTCTCCCAAACTGCCTTCCTTCAATTAGTGACACGCACGTTGTTAAAATAGAATGAGGGTGTATTTTAATAGTATCACTGCCCTATGTAAATAATGTCATGTAAAGTTATTTCAACAGTCCCCTTTTCGTAACTTTCTAAACTTCTGACAATGCTTTCAAAACATAGCTCCTTCCTCTTCCGTATCCGAAAACTAAACCCGCCCGAATAGCATTACTTTCCCTGACGCAACCAACAAACATCTTGTCTATTGGTTTGAACACGTCTATCATCTTCTTTTCTCACCAGTGTTCAGTAGGACACACCGCAGCTAAACGTTTTGCAACAGAAATTGGAACGAGCGCCCCTTATCTATATTTGACCTAGAGTGACGTTCAGTAGAGCACAGTGTAGCTAAACAATTTGCAACATCATTATCAAACAATGTATCACATATTGAAAGACAGTGTACCAAAACAAGCTTCAACCCAGCTTGAACAAAATGGACTTAGGTGCTCGACTGAGGGACATTCCTTACCCCTAGACACTTCAACGGGTGATTATCCACTAAAATAAAGAGAAAGGAGTATTCTGTATATATCCCATATATTAGGCCAAATATAGATAGCGCAGAGGCGAACATATATCTGTAGCACAACTGTCCAGAGCAGATTTTTGTATATGACGTGCACCTACCTGGTCAGACATGAAAACATTTGAGAACACCTGTTGCCTATTTTATCAACAGGAAACCAGTTATCTTAGTTCTGTCTATATGTTTTCTTTTTTTTTTATGACGTGCACCTCTGTCCGTTTCCTTGAATCCTCCCATCTCTGCAATAATACAAATCTTATACAATGTATTAAGCTGACAAATACGACAGGGACCAATCTCTCAGGATTTGGCTTTGACTAGAGATAGTTAGAGAACGCAACATTGTATGTGTCCTATTATTGTATTGCCTATGATAAAATAGGCTTTTGGGAACTAGAGTCCTCTATCTATCTCTATGTTTGACTTTTACTATGTGTTTCTGGCCTCTTGTGGCAGCCTCAATCAGTGATGACTTTTCACTTAATGTAATACAGAAACACTGTCCTCTGATATTGATGGAGGATATAGCAATAACAGAGTTTCTTTGGAACCATCTTTATTAGAACAAAGTTCTAAGGGGGAGAGAGGGAGAGTCTATCCCAAACGCACTTTACGACTGTTGACGAAGTCCGACACCTTCACCATCCCATCACGCGCCTTCCTGAGAGACAGACAGACAGACAGAGATACACACACATTTTGTGCAAAGTCAATTTTATTTCTCACACCTGCGTCTCCTGGTACTTGAGAGCTTTTGTTGTCACTGTGTAGCTGCTGTGTAGTTGTGTAGTTGTTGTGTCTCTGTGTAGTTGTTGTGTCTCTGTGTAGTTGTGTAGTTGTTGTGTCTCTGTGTAGCTGCTGTGTAGTTGTTGTGTCTCTGTGTAGTTGTGTAGTTGTTGTGTCTCTGTGTAGTTGTGTAGTTGTTGTGTCTCTGTTTAGTTGTGTAGTTGTTGTGTCTCTGTGTAGTTGTGTAGTTGTTGTGTCTCTGTTTAGTTGTGTAGTTGTTGTGTCTCTGTTTATTTGTGTAGTTGTTGTGTCTCTGTGTAGTTGTGTAGTTGTTGTGTCTCTGTGTAGTTGTGTAGTTGTTGTGTCTCTGTGTAGTTGTGTAGTTGTTGTGTCTCTGTTTAGTTGTGTAGTTGTTGTGTCTCTGTGTAGTTGTGTAGTTGTTGTGTCTCTGTTTAGTTGTGTAGTTGTTGTGTCTCTGTTTAGTTGTGTAGTTGTTGTGTCTCTGTGTAGTTGTGTAGTTGTTGTGTCTCTGTGTAGTTGTGTAGTTGTTGTGTCTCTGTGTAGTTGTGTAGTTGTTGTGTCTCTGTTTAGTTGTTGTGTAGTTGTGTCTCTGTTTAGTTGTGTAGTTGTTGTGTCTCTGTTTAGTTGTGTAGTTGTTGTGTCTCTGTGTAGTTGTGTAGTTGTTGTGTCTCTGTGTAGTTGTGTAGTTGTTGTGTCTCTGTGTAGTTGTGTAGTTGTTGTGTCTCTGTTTAGTTGTTGTGTAGTTGTGTAGTTGTTGTGTAGTTGTTTAGTTGCTGTGTAGTTGTTTTGTTGCTGTGTAGTTTTTTTGCTGTTGTGTAGTTGTATAGCTGTGTAGTTGTGTAACTGTTCAACTCACGCCTGAGCCTCCAAGTAGGTAATGGTTCGGTCTATCTGGGCCTGGGACACCTCTCTGTCCACCGCAGCCAGGTAGGAGTAAAGGAAGCGGAAGGTCTCGAAGGTGACGCAGGCGTCTGGGGGCTTACACGAGCTGTCTGAGTTCAGGATGTACAGCGCGTGGGTCATGGCGTTCTTGATCGTCTGCCAGAGAGAAGGCAGAGGTCACCAAGATAACAGGGGCCCAAAGGTCATTCGATAATGTCTGTATGTTATTAAGTGTGTGTGTGTGTGTGTGTGTGTGTGTGTGTGTGTGTGTGTGTGTGTGTGTGTGTGTGTGTGTGCAGCGTGCATGCATGAGTGCGTGCTTGCATGCGTGCACAATATCATATGTACCCCTCCCAGATAGCTGCAGCCCAGGGCGAAGAATTTTATCCAGTCGAGTTGATCTCCGAAGCAGCCCACTGTCATGATGTGTCTGAGAAGGTCGTCAGCCAATCCTAACGACCTCCACAGCTTGCTCACCTCCTTCTTACTGACTGTGCCATTCTTATGTAGCTGGGAAGGGGAAGGGGGGGAGAAGGGGGTAGGGAGACGGGGACAGAGAGAGAGGGAGAGATTTCACGTTTATGTGTGTATGTGTGTGTGTGTGCACGTGTGAGTCATGCATGTGTGTGTCTAGCTGTGGTGTGTTTGTGTGTGTGGCCCCGTACCTTTTCGTGCATTGTGGTGAGTACCTCAGGTGTGAGGTCCATGGTGTTGGGGGTTACCACTTTGTCTGGTGTCCTGTTCACAGGTAACGTTTTCCCCTGGACCAGAGCACTGAAGTACCTGTAGAAGACATGCATACCAGCACAATACTGGGGTTAATACAGCAGAGCAGGAATCCTGGTCTTGAAGGACTGTAGTGAATGTATGCAGGCATATATTCCACACAGTTCAGCTACAACTGACTTTAGATCAGTGGGCTTCGTCCCCTATGGGCCCTGGTCAAAAGTAGTGCACTATGTAATGAATAGGGCTCCATTTGGGAAGCAGACGAGGTCAAGGGCCAACTTTCATTCTTCTCCTCTCAGATGCTATAATACTAAACTGACCTTGGATCAGTGGCTAGGCGTAACTTCATGCTACTCACAGTGTGGCCCATTCCAGCAGGTCTTCAGGTTGTGTCCGGATGGCGTCCTTGGTGAACTGCTTCAGAATGCCGGGGAGCTCTGGAGGGATGACCACCGGTTTACCTGTGTGAGACATTCTAAACCCAGAATGGGAACCAGCGGCAACAAAAACACCTGTATGGGGAAAAGAAAATGGTATTTTAACGTCATTCTTGCAATGTCTGCCTGACTCTAAAATAAAAATGTTATAGGCTCAATGCAGTCGTATTTAAGTCAATATCAACTAAATTATTGTTAACAATGAAGTACCGTACTGTAATAGATTTATATTAAAATCAGCTGAAGGGCTTTTATTTATTTTTACTATTTTCTACATGTAGAAAAATACTGAAAACATAAAAACTATGAAATAACATATATGGAATCATATAGTAACCAAAAAAGTGTTAAATAAATCAAAATATATTTGAGATTCTTCAAATAGCCACCTTTGCCTTGACAGCTTTGCACATGCTTAGCATTCTCTCAACCAGTTTCACCTGGAATGCTTTTCCAACAGTCTTGAAGGAGTTCACACATATGCTGAGCACTTGTTGGCTGCTTTTCTTTCACTCAGCGGTCCGACTTATCCCAAACCATCTCAATTTGGTTGAGGTCGGGGGATTGTGGAGGCCAGGTCATCTGATGCAGCACTCCATCACTCTCCTTCTTGGTAAAATAGCCCTTACACAGCCTGGAGGTGTGTTGGGTCATTGTCCTGTTGAAAAACAAATGATAGTCCCACTAAGCCCAAACCAGATGGGATGGCGTATCGCTGCAGAATGCTGCGGTAGCTATGCTGGTTAAGTGTGCCTTGAATTCTAAATAAATCACAGTGTCACCAGCAAAGCACCCCACACTATAACACCTCCTCCTCCATGCTTTACGGTGGGAAATACACATGCGGAGATCATCCGTTCACCCACACCGCGTCTCACAAAGACACGGCGGTTGGAACCAAAAATCTCCAATTTGGACACCAGACCAAAGGACAAATTTCCACCAGTCTAATGTCCAGTGCTCGTGTTTCTTGGCCCAAGCAAGTTTCTTCTTCTTATTGGTGTCCTTTACTAGTGGTTTCTTTGCAGCAGTCTCCTGTGAACAGTTGATGTTGAGATGTGTCAGTTACTTGAACTCTGTGAAGCATTTATTTGGGCTGCTATTTCTGAGGCTGGTAACTCTAACAAACTTATCCACTGCAGCAGAGGAAACTCTGGGTCTTCCATTCCTGTGGCGGTCCTCATGAAAGCCAATTTCATCATAGCGCTTGATGGTTTTTGCGACTGCACTTGTAAAAACTTTCAAAGTTATTGAAAATGTTCTGTATTGACTAACCTTCATGTCTTAAAGAATGATGGATTATCATTTCTCTTTGCTTATTTGAACTGTTCTTGCCATAATATGGACTTGGTCTTTTACCAAATAGGGCTATCTGTTGCATACCACCCCTACCTTGTTACAACACAACTGGTTGGCTCAAATGCATTAAGAAGGAAAGAAATTCCACAAATGAACTTTAAGAAGGCACACCTGTTAATTGAAAGAGTGTGCAAAGCTGTCATCAGGGAAAGGATGGCTATTTGAAGAATCTCAAATATAAAATATATTTTGATTTGTTTAATACTTTTTTGGTTACTACATGATTCCATATGTGTTATTTCATAGTTTTGATGTCTTCACTATTATTCTACAATGTAGAAAATATACAAAATAAAGAAAAACCCTTGAATGAGTAGGTGTTCTAAAACTTTTGACTGGTAGTGTAGCTTTTTACCCAAAAACTATTTTAAAAGCAAGAATTTAGCAAGGAATGTCTGAGTGTAAGTCGCTCTGGATAAGAGCGTCTGCTAAATGACTTAAATGTAAATGTAAATGAGTGGGGAGGGTAACCTATGCAAACCACCTGATTAGAAGGTCCTATGTAGATTGTATAGTCAATAAGCAACTATCAGGAAATAACACTGATACAAAAAAATCTCACTTTTACGGTGTTAGTTTCATCAGCTGTAGTACAATATATAAAATACAGGAAAACTGAATTTGGACTGCACAGGGCCTTTTAAATGGCAGGCCTATAGCCTACTAATAACTGTGGATTCATAATAAATAATAAATAATTAACCTGTAAAAGACGGTGCAGTTCTCTGCGCGTGATCAGACGACGTAAACGCTGTGAAAGCGGGAAAGACAGTAGCATGTGCTGCGTCGGTTATTTTGTATCAGTTTGTGATTCCCGCGTAACAGACGGCAATTGTGACGTCACATTGTGTGCGTCCAGGGTGAGTGTGAAATGAATAACAAATGTCCGCACGGGGCGACATTTCCTCATGTTTTATCATTTGCAGCTCTCGACAGACATTTATCGGACATTTTCACAGTAGAATAGTAGTTGATCTATACGAGACGATAGTTTACCTTGAGTCATTCTACCTATAATCGAATAGTAGGGCTATATAACTTTCCTAAGATAAAGGAGTTAAACTAAAAGTGATATCTGATATGCCAACATTCCCTAAAACCTTTTATCTTTTATATTTGCCTGCTGTTCTGTACCTTTCGGACTGCTCTGAATTACTGACCTCTGCCTGCCCTGACCCTGAGCCTGCCTGCTGTTCTGTACCTTTCGGACTGCTCTGAATTACTGACCTCTGCCTGCCCTGAGCCTGCTTGCCGTTCTGTACCTTTCGGACTGCTCTGAATTACTGACCTCTGCCTGACCTTGACCTGTCGTTTGCCTGCCCCGTTTTTGTAATAAAGTTTTGTTACTTCGAACTGTCTGATTCTGGGTCTTATCTAGAAAGAGGCCAGAGTTCCTGACTTGGAATTCCGAGTTGGATGATCAGTCGAATCAAATCTACGATAGATATAACGTGATTTGATGTCATTTTATCTGTGGCCAATAACCTTGAGCCTTCTTGGATGGGCACTTCTAATGTAAATGTATGGCATCACCCAAGGGGCTTTAATTTTCTAGCTCTTCCCATAGATTTTGCAGTGACGTAGTGCCCCCATGAGTGACAGAACACCGAGCAAATCACAGCGCAACTAGAGAACATTACCAACCCCTACACTCCATATTTTCGTTGGCTGCCCCACCACCACAGAAAGCACCGAGCTAGACTGAAACACCTGCATTTTGAGCTGCTTTACTCAAGAAAGCAAAAAAGAGACCATGTTTGTATGTGGCTCTATAAAGCTATTCTTATTTTAGCTAAACAGGTGCCCTGAAGGACCGGTTGCCACTGTGTGGTATGTTATCAAATACATCAAATGCATGGTTTCCATGTGTTTGATGCCATTCTCTCCCCCCCCCCCCCCCCCCCCCCCCCCCAGCAGCCTCCAATGGTGTGTGTGTGTGCGTGTGGAGATGAGAGGGAGGTTTGGTCTGTTGTTGGGAGGCGATAACAATAGGTTACACAACCACGGCGGGCGACACATTGATGCTGCGGGTGTCACGGTTAATTGAGTGATGTCACCGGGAGCTGTGTTTTTTTCTAGATAGGCGGTTACTGCTTTTATAAATAAGAGGAGGCGGGCTGGTGATGCAATAAGCAAAGGGCAGCTCCTTTAGGCTATGCGATCAGCATCAAATATAGCCTATATAGGCAGCTTGACCCCATTAAGATAGCCTCCTCTTCTCTAATCTGGGAAGAACAAAGCAAACCATGATGTTGCCATCGTCCTTGGTGTGTGAAGACTGGTGGATGAATGACGGCATAGATCAAGCGCATTGATTTTATAGCGCCTGCCAGGGAATAAGGGAAAGTGCCTCCTACAGTCAGAGAACAGCGATGATGTTCTTCTAAAATCACTTCAGGCACCGTATGTAGTCTACACTACCGGCCTGCCTCGCCTCTGGTTGCACGCGCCGTGCATGGACAGGCTCGGGACGGTCGGTGCTCATGCAGTCAGCTGAGCCCGAGCCATCTGCACCGCATGCGTTTCGGTTTAACGCTATTGTTAGATTGGTCGGTAGGTTGGTTGTAGTTGGCAAGTAGTGGAGCATGCTGCACGAGCTTTCCGCCTCGGTATTCGGTAGGCCTACAAGGCAACTGCTGAACAAAAGCGCGCAAGGCGATACGGAGGGATATGATGTGATGTGATGCCGCGCAGGATCACGGTGACAGTAGCGGAGGCACGGGAATGCGCGCGACTACGGACGGGAATCGCTGCCAGGATACAGAAGAGAACATGGGGACGGGGCCGCGCGGTGACTGACTGACTTTCTCCCGGTAACGACCGTCTCTGCATACCGAGGGGTTCAAAAAAGGAAATAAAAAAAGAACCGACCAGCCTCTCGTTGAAGGCGTGGAGGATCTATCGGAGAGGATGATTCCCGGGGACCCTGCCCAAACCGGACCCGGTGAAGCCGGTCAGGACGGGTTGGCTAAAGCAGGTGGGCAGGCTGGGTGTTAACGGCATCCCGTGCCGAGATCGATAATGGGTGAAAAGGCTAAACCGGAGGGATTGGTCACAGCTGCCTGGCCCCCGATATGGGTGGATGTAGCCTATCGTTACTGTGCAGGAATGTGCCTGTCCGTTACCGTGAGAAATAGCACTGGCAGAGCTGTATATTCAGCCCATTATAGAATTAGACTATTTCACCGCAGCGCGCATGGTCAGGGAGGACGAAGCAAATGCGTTGAGTTTTTGGTCAATTTCTGTGATTGAGGATCCATCATGATCACTTGCCTTGGCGATGTAAACATGTTTCCCGTGCCAATAAAGCCTATTTAATTGAATTGAGAGAGAGAGAGTACAGTAGCAGCCTAGCCTATATATGTTCTATGTAGCTTGCAGCATTTGATCCGCGGTGTTATAAAACGATATCAATACAGACACACCCACATAATCTATGTGAACGTTTATTTGACCGTATTCTGTCTCGCTTTGATCTTTATACAATCCACAAACGGCCGAGCACGGGCCCGAGGCTTTTCGCTGTGATGTTAAATCGTCAGCACGTCCATTCATTCTCTCTGTGTGTGTAGTAAGCATGTACAGCTGCTATAGGCCACTGTATAGGAGCAAACATGTTACCGCAGCTGTGTGTGCAATAAGACACTAGCTACCATTACACACACACACACACGATGATTATGCATGACTATCAGACATGAAATAAGGTGTGTGTGTGTGTGTGTGTGTGCTCTCTCCAGTGAGCATGGATGGTAGAGGTCCCAACTGGTCCACAGGGCTGCATCTAGTCTAAACAGGGGTCCTCTCCTAGTTTCCTCTCCTAGTTTCCTCTCCTTACCTACCCTGATCTGAAGACACTGGACAACACACTGTGGTGGATGCCTCATCCCCTTGATTGGTCTAAAGGAGAGGACTACAGCCGAGTGAGGAATATAAGGGATATGTCTCAATACTCTTAAATGGTTTCCTCTTCATGCCTCTTTTCATCCATGATATCTTCTCCTTCATCAGCACTGACCTGAAAAACACAGGATGGGTGAAAGCAACATTGCAGATCCTTAGAGGGAATTTTTCTCATACCCTTCAGGTTGTTTCACGTCAGATGGAGGAAAAGAGATATTGAGAGGAAAAGGACTTAAGACTATTGAGATGCATCCCAGTAGGCTGTCTCATCCCAAGGGCTGGTAAGACATGGAGAGAAGGGAGGGAGAGGTTGTCACAGCGCGCCTGTGATCTGCTTCCCGGCTGCTCCTCGGAACGATCAGTGAAGGGTTCCTCTTCATTTCTCTTCATTCCTCCTCTTCCTCTCAACGCTTCTCCCCCTCTCCCTCCTCTCCTCTCTTCCCCTCTTCCTAAGGTTATCATTGGTCCCTGAGCTGGGAATATTCAAACACAGCGTTGTGTTAATGCCCTGTTTATGTAATTCATGGTGAATGAGTGCCATTATGGCCCATCCCTAGATGACTGACACACACACACACACACACACAGTATATATACTGTATATTACATGACCAAAAGTATGTGGACACCTGCTCGTCGAACATATCATTCCAAAATCATGGGCATTAATATGGAGTTGGTCCCCCTTTTGCTGCTACAACAGCCTCCACTCTTCTGGGAAGGCTTTCCACTGGATGTTGGAACTTTGCTGCTACAACAGCCTCCACTCTTCTGGGAAGGCTTTCCACTGGATGTTGGAACATTGCTGCTACAACAGCCTCCACTCTTCTGGGAAGGCTTTCCACTGGATGTTGGAACATTGCTGCTACAACAGCCTCCACTCTTCTGGGAAGGCTTTCCACTGGATGTTGGAACATTGCTGCTACAACAGCCTCCACTCTTCTGGGAAGGCTTTCCACTGGATGTTGGAACATTGCTGCTACAACAGCCTCCACTCTTCTGGGAAGGCTTTCCACTGGATGTTGGAACATTGCTGCTACAACAGCCTCCACTCTTCTGGGAAGGCTTTCCACTGGATGTTGGAACTTTGCTGCTACAACAGCCTCCACTCTTCTGGGAAGGCTTTCCACTGGATGTTGGAACATTGCTGCTACAACAGCCTCCACTCTTCTGGGAAGGCTTTCCACTGGATGTTGGAACATTGCTGCTACAACAGCCTCCACTCTTCTGGGAAGGCTTTCCACTGGATGTTGGAACATTGCTGCTACAACAGCCTCCACTCTTCTGGGAAGGCTTTCCACTGGATGTTGGAACATTGCTGCTACAACAGCCTCCACTCTTCTGGGAAGGCTTTCCACTGGATGTTGGAACATTGCTGCTACAACAGCCTCCACTCTTCTGGGAAGGCTTTCCACTGGATGTTGGAACATTGCTGCTACAACAGCCTCCACTCTTCTGGGAAGGCTTTCCACTGGATGTTGGAACATTGCTGCTACAACAGCCTCCACTCTTCTGGGAAGGCTTTCCACTGGATGTTGGAACATTGCTGCTACAACAGCCTCCACTCTTCTGGGAAGGCTTTCCACTGGATGTTGGAACATTGCTGCTACAACAGCCTCCACTCTTCTGGGAAGGCTTTCCACTGGATGTTGGAACATTGCTGCTACAACAGCCTCCACTCTTCTGGGAAGGCTTTCCACTGGATGTTGGAACATTGCTGCTACAACAGCCTCCACTCTTCTGGGAAGGCTTTCCACTGGATGTTGGAACTTTGCTGCTACAACAGCCTCCACTCTTCTGGGAAGGCTTTCCACTGGATGTTGGAACATTGCTATGGGGACTTGCTTCCATTCAGCCACAAGAGCATTAGTGAGGTCGGGCACTGATGTTGGGCGATTAGGCCTGGCTCGCAGTCGGCGTTCCAATTCATCCCAAAGGTGTTCGATGAGATTGAGGTCAGGGCTCTGTGCAGGCCAGTCAAGTTCTTCCACACTGATCTTGATAAACCATTTCTGTATGGTCCTTGCTTTGTGCACGGGGGCATTGTCATGCTGAAACAGGAAAGGGCCTTCCCCAAACTGTTGCCACAAAGTTGGAAGCACAGAATGGTCTAGAATGTAATTGTATGCTGGAGCGTTAAGACTTCCCTTCACTGGAACTAAGGGGCCTAGCCCAAACTGTGGAAAACTGCCCCAGAACATTATTCCTCCTCCACCAAACTTTACAGTTGGCACTATGCATTTGGGCAGGTAGTGTTCTCCTGGCATTGCCTTCGACTTTTAACCCAAAAACATGAGGCATGTTGCTTTTCCTGCCTTATCTACGAGAGGGAGAGGCTACAGGTTAGCAAAGAGTTAAGTTTTATTAGAAATGAAGAAAAAGTGTGTAAGATCAGATGCACAAACAGACAGGAGAGAGTACATTACTAGGAGCCATGAAGAGAAGTGTCCAGATTCCGTACAGCAGAGCAAACCCCCCCCCCCAAAAAAAAAATATATACTTGGCATTGCGCATGGTGATCTTTGGCTTGTGTGCGGCTGCTCGGCCATGAAACCCATTCATGAAGTTTCCGACTAACAGTTATTGTGCTGACGTTGCTTCCAGAGGCAGTTTGGAACTCGGAAGTGTTGCAACTGAGGACAGATGATTTTTACGCGCTTCAGCACTCGGCGGTCCCGTTCTGTGAGCTTGTGTGGCCGACCACTTTGCGGCTGAGCCGTTGTTGCTCCTAGACGTTTCCACTTCACAATAACAACACTTCCAGTTGACCGGGGCAGGTGGTATCCTATCACAGTGCCACGTTGAAAGTCATTTAGCTCTTCAGTAAGGCCATTCTACTGCCAATGTTTGTCTATGGAGATTGCATGGCAGTGTGCTCAATTTTATACACATGTCAGCAACAGGTGTGGCTGTAATAGCCAAATCCACTAATTTGAAGGTGTGTCCACATACTTTTGTATATACAGTGTATATAGAGCATTCAGAGCCTCTCTGTCTGGGGGTACACTATGGTGGTGATGAATGCACTGCAGTGTTGTGTATAAACTGCTTAGGAATAGTGTGTGTGTGTGTGTGTGTGTGTGTCTGTTTGTCTGTGTGTGCTTTATTCTCAATCTCGTAGTGTAGTTGTAATCTGTGTTGCGGTGGTACGCTGTCTGTGGCCTGGCCTGCTCTTTCGTGTGACCAGCCTGGTCTGTTTAGCCGTGTGTCTGTGTCAGATTCTCTTGTGATACACAGAGTAGTAGTAATCCGCCTTTGGCTGCACACCGTCTGGCTGTCTGTCTGCGTGCGGTGTGTGTGTGGTTGTACAAGCGATGCTCTTTTAGTCTTGCAGGGTAAACATCTGGCAGCACGGTTATAGGGCCAGCGTGACTAAGCCTTTTCAGGGGGGAATAGAAAACATAGAGATGCAGAGACAAAGATATGGAACAGTCTTGCTGATCTTCCACTTTACCTGAAGATGTTAAATCCTGCCGTCTGCCTGTTATATCCAACATATTGGTGTGTGTGATGTTTCCAGTACCGGCTGGCAGCCGCAGGGAGTTATTTGTCTTGGTGTGTGTGTGTGTTTGCGTGTCTACGTGTGTGTATGTGTGTGTGCGTGTGTACATGTGTGTGTGTGTTTGGATGTGTGTGATAAACAGAGCGTCGGTTGGTTTGGTACGATTATTTTATTTCTACTTCCTGCCACTCCCTGGAGTTCCGTGTCACAGGAAGTCTGGAGTGCCACGCTTCCTGTCACATTGGTTTCCTCTTCCTGTCCTTCACTCCTTCATGTTAATTTCTTTGTGCTTCCTCTTTCCATCGTTTTCATGGGTGAATTCACAATCGATAAGGAGAAGCCAAAACGTCTGTAACACACATGCACGTACAAAAGCATGCACACACACACGGACACACGCACACACACACACACACATAAACCTTTCAACAAACACAAAATTCAGCAAGCTATTTCCTCCATTCTGTCACAAAATGTATCATCACAATGACATTCAATGACATTCTAATGTGGACTAGAATGTTATTGTCTTGGACACACACACACACACACACACACACACACACACACACACACACACACACACACACACACACACACACACACACACACCTACATAGACACACACAAACAACTACACACACATACATACACACACATACACACACGCACCTATACACACACACACACACACACACACACACACACACACACACACACACACACACACACACACACACACACACACACACACACATACATACATACATACATACATACACACACACATACATACATACATACATACACACACACCACACCTACACACACACACCTACTGTACATACACACACACATACATACACACACACACACACACACACACACACACACACACACACACACACACACACACACACACACACACACACACACACACGCATACACACACACACACACATTTACACACACACGTGAGGGTTTGCTTGCAGAGCAGATAAACAGTATGACTCATACAGTGAGAGAATAACCTCTTAGTGACGTGGAGAGGTCAGCTAGACCCCTTGAGCTACATACTCTTACGTTCCCTCCCTCCCTCCCTCCCTCCCTCCCTCCCTCCCTCCCTCCCTCCCCCCCCCCCCCCCCCCCAACCTTGCCTTTCATCCCTTTCTCTCTGTCATCCATTGCTACCCCTACCCTTTCCAAATACTGTACACAAATACTGTACACTTCCTCTGGTACTGTATGGGAGACTGCAGAGGTACACACACACACACACACACACACACACACACACACACACACACACACACACACACACACACACACACACACACACACACACACACACACACACGACACACACACTTACGCACACAAGTGCTCCAGCTTACACTAACACAGACACATGTCCCCTCTGCAAACATCCCCCTACCTCTGTCTCTGCCCTATGCCCCAGTGCCCCAGCTGTTCCAGTCAGGATTATACCCACATCAGATTACACTAACAGGCCTAAACACCAGATGGGTTTTGTCTGCTGTCTACATGCTGTCACAGCAACCTATACACACCACACACACATTTATTTACAGTAATTTAATGTGATAGTGTAATTACAGCCTGCTGCTCAAACCCTAGTTCTTTCTCTCCCTCCGTTTCCAGGGGAGATTGTTGTTGATGTGGCTGTTCATTTGTGATCGAGCAACTAAATACTGTTTATTTACAGGGAGATTTGAAATGTAACTGTCTGTCTATATCACCTTGTCTGCCCCCACACTCTCTTTTCTCTCTGTCTCCCCCTCTCTGTCTCTCTCCTCTCTGTCTCTCTCCTCTCTGTCTCTCTGTCTCTCTTCTCTCTGTCTCTCTCCCCCTCCTCCCTCTCTCTCTTCACTAGGGGGTGCGCGGGGGGAGGGGGTGAGTGCGGTGGATGTGCTGACAGTTCTGAGGGAAAAAGTGGCCTTTGTTTCAGGTGAGTCTAGTACGGCCCTGTCCCATTTTGTTCCCTAGTCTCTTTTCCAAGCTCCCTCCATCCCCTTGCTCCATTACGTTCCCTTGTTACGTTCACTTGTCCCTTCACCTAACTCCTTACCCTTGTCCGACCGAGCCCCTCCCCTAGGCTGACATGGTATATGTCCTCGTTGAGTGTCTTGGTTCAAAACCTCTCTGGTAATGATGTGTTATGTTGCTTTTTGATGATGTCACTGTCCCAGGGGGGAGGGACAAGAGAGGCGGGCCCATCCTCACCTTCCCAGCGCGGACCAATCATGACCGAGTGAAACAGGAGGATCTAAGCAGACTGGTCACCTATCTGTCCACCATACCCAGGTAACACTCCTTCTATCACTTTATCTCTCTATCTGTCCACCATACCCAGGTAGTACTCCTTCTATCACTTTATCTCTCTATCTGTCCACCATACCCAGGTAACACTCCTTCTATCACTTTATCTCTCTATCTGTCCACCATACCCAGGTAACACTCCTTCTATCACTTTATCTCTCTATCTGTCCACCATACCCAGGTAACACTCCTTCTATCACTTTATCTCTCTATCTGTCCACCATACCCAGGTAACACTCCTTCTATCACTTTATCTCTCTCTGTCCACCATACCCAGGTAACACTCCTTCTATCACTTTATCTCTCTATCTGTCCACCATACCCAGGTAACACTCCTTCTATCACTTTATCTCTCTATCTGTCCACCATACCCAGGTAACACTCCTTCTATCACTTTATCTCTCTATCTGTCCACCATACCCAGGTAGTACTCCTTCTATCACTTTATCTCTCTATCTGTCCACCATACCCAGGTAACACTCCTTCTATCACTTTATCTCTCTATCTGTCCACCATACCCAGGTAGTACTCCTTCTATCACTTTATCTCTCTCTGTCCACCATACCCAGGTAACACTCCTTCTATCACTTTATCTCTCTATCTGTCCACCATACCCAGGTAACACTCCTTCTATCACTTTATCTCTCTATCTGTCCACCATACCCAGGTAACACTCCTTCTATCACATTATCTCTCTCTGTCCACCATACCCAGGTAACACTCCTTCTATCACTTTATCTCTCTATCTGTCCACCATACCCAGGTAACACTCCTTCTATCACTTTATCTCTCTATCTGTCCACCATACCCAGGTAGTACTCCTTCTATCACTTTATCTCTCTATCTGTCCACCATACCCAGGTAACACTCCTTCTATCACTTTATCTCTCTATCTGTCCACCATACCCAGGTAACACTCCTTCTATCACTTTATCTCTCTATCTGTCCACCATACCCAGGTAACACTCCTTCTATCACTTTCTCTCTCTATCTGTCCACCATACCCAGGTAACACTCCTTCTATCACTTTATCTCTCTCTGTCCACCATACCCAGGTAACACTCCTTCTATCACTTTATCTCTCTATCTGTCCACCATACCCAGGTAACACTCCTTCTATCACTTTCTCTCTCTATCTGTCCACCATACCCAGGTAACACTCCTTCTATCACTTTATCTCTCTATCTGTCCACCATACCCAGGTAACACTCCTTCTATCACTTTATCTCTCTATCTGTCCACCATACCCAGGTAACACTCCTTCTATCACTTTCTCTCTCTATCTGTCCACCATACCCAGGTAACACTCCTTCTATCACTTTATCTCTCTATCTGTCCACCATACCCAGGTAACACTCCTTCTATCACATTATCTCTCTCTGTCCACCATACCCAGGTAACACTCCTTCTATCACTTTATCTCTCTATCTGTCCACCATACCCAGGTAACACTCCTTCTATCACTTTATCTCTCTATCTGTCCACCATACCCAGGTAACACTCCTTCTATCACTTTATCTCTCTATCTGTCCACCATACCCAGGTAGTACTCCTTCTATCACTTTATCTCTCTATCTGTCCACCATACCCAGGTAACATTATCACTCAGTTATTCTATAGCTACCTCTCCATCTCTATAACTCTATAACATCCTCCCTGTATCACACCGTCAGTGTATTAGCTCAATAGCATCATCCCTGTATCACACCGTCAATGTATTATCTCTATAGCATCATCCCTGTATCACACCATCAGTGTATTATCTCAATAGCATCATCCCTGTATCACACCGACAGTGTATTATCTCTGTAGCATCATCCCTGTATCACACCGTCAGTGTATTATCTCAATAACATCCTCTCTGTATCACATCGTCAGTGTATTATCTCAATAACATCCTCCCTGTATCACACCATCAGTGTATTATCTCAATAGCATCATCCCTGTATCACACCGACAGCGTATTATCTCTACAGCATCATCCCTGTATCACACCGTCCAGGTGTATTATCTCTATAGCATCATCCCTGTATCACACCGTCCAGGTGTATTATCTCTATAGCATCATCCCTGTATCACACCATCAGTGTATTATCTCTATAGCATCATCCCTGTATCACACTGTCCAGGTGTATTATCTCTACAGCATCATCCCTGTATCACACCGTCAGTGTATTATCTCTATAGCATCATCCCTGTATCACACCGTCAGTGTATTATCTCTATAACATCATTCCTGTATCACACCGTCAGTGTATTATCTCTATAGCATCATCCCTGTATCACACCGTCAATATATTATCTCTGTAGCATCATCCCTGTATCACACCGTCAGTGTATTATCTCTATAGCATCATCCCTGTATCACACTGTCCAGGTGTATTATCTCTATAGCATCATCCCTGTATCACACCGTCAGTGTATTATCTCTATAGCATCATCCCTGTATCACACCGTCAGTTTATCTTTCTCTTCCCTCAATAATTCAAACTGATATATCCCCTCTCTCCCTCCTTTACTCTCTCTCACCCCTCCTCTCTCTCTCTACTTGACTCTCCCTCTCTTTCCTCTGACTCTGTCTCTATATCCTCTCTCCATCTCTCGCTCTTCCTGACCCCCCCCCCCCATCTCCTCTCCCATCCTCTCTGTCTTCTCAGTGATGACGTGCGTGCCAGGGGCTTCACGGTGGTCGTAGACATGCGTGGTTCTAAGTGGGAGAGCGTCAAGCCGTTGCTACGGACACTCCAGGAGGGGTTCTCCGCCCACATTCACACGGCCCTCATCATCAAACCAGACACCTTCTGGCAGAAACACAAGACCAACCTGGGCAGCGCCAAGCTCACCTTTGAGGTGTGTGTATGTGTGGAGTGCCTCTGTGTATTGTTCCTAACTATAATTTATCCCCTTCTCTAATCTCTCTCTTTCTCTCTCAATCCTCTTGCCCCACCCTCTCTCTCTTTCCCCCTCTCCCTCTCTCTTTCCCCTCCCCTCCCCTTCTCTCTTTCCCCCTCCCCTGTCTCTTTCCCCCTCTCCATCTCTCCCCCTCTCTCTCTTTCCTCTCTCCCTCTCTCCCTCTCTCTTTCCCCCTCTCATTCCCCCTCTCTTTTTCTCCCTCTTTCTGTTCCTCTCTCTCTCCCTCTCTCTTTCCCCTTCTCTCTTTCCCTTTCTCCCTCTCTCTGTTCCTCTCTCCCTCTCTTTCTCACTCTCACTATCTCTTTCCTCCTCTCCCTCTCTCTTCCCCCTCTCCCTCTCTCTTTTCCCCTCTCTCTTTCCCCCTCTCCCTCTCTCTTTCCCTCTCTCTATCTCTCTTTCCCCCTCTCCCTCTCTTTCCTCCTCTCCTTCTCTCTTTCCCCCTCTCTCTTTCCCCCTCTCCCTCTCTTTCCCCCTCTCCCTCTCTCTTTCCCCATCTCCCTCTCCCTCTCTCTCTCTCTTTCCCCTCTCCCTCCAGACCAGTCTAGTGTCGGTGGAGGGCCTGTCCAAGCTGGTGGACCCGTCCCAGCTGACCGCTGACCTGAGCGGTTCTCTGGAGTATGACCATGTGGAGTGGACGGAGCTACGGCTGGGCCTGGAAGAGTTCTCAGGGGCTGCTGGGCAACTGCTGGCCCAGCTAGAGCAGCTGGAGGCTGGGCTGACCCGCGTAGGCGAGCCCCAGGGCGTGGATGAGGCCCGCAAGTAAGGCAGATACAGATGTGTGTGTGTGTGTGGCTGGTGCAATAAGCTATGTTTTTGTGTGTGTGTGTTCAAGCTGTGTGTGTGTGTGTGTTTGTGTGTGTGTGTGTGTGTGTGTGTGTGTGTGTGTGTGTGTGTGTGTGTGTGTGTGTGTGTGTGTGTGTGTGTGTGTGTGTGTGTTTGACCAGGCTGCTAGAGGAGCATGGCCGACTACGTACCACCGTTGCCACGGCTCCCATCGATGCCATCGACCGTGAGGGGCGAAGCTTGCTCCAGCGCATGCGGCTTGGCCCCGCCCACAGCGGTGAAGCCCCTAGCGACGTGCCCAGCAGCAACCAAGGCTACGGAAGCTGGTTGTCGGGCGGGGCTGATTTCCTGAGTGTAGCTCCGAAGGTGGCCGCCCTACTGGAGAGGCTGCAGACAGCCAGGACACACCTGCAGCAGAGCTGGACCGAACGGAAAGCACACCTAGACCAGACCTTACAGCTGCACCTATACGAACAGGACGCTGCCAAGGTGTGTGTGTGTGTGTGTGTGTGTGTGTGTGGGAGTCAGAGGGAGAGAGAAGAAGAGACAAAGGTATAAGTCTCCCTGTGGTGGTACAGTTTAGACCCGCTGGTAGAGACCATCTGTTGTCTGAATGAACAGCAGTGGTGGAGACAGCAGGTCGATTGGCAGACAACCCTCCCTTTTTCTCCCTCCCCCTCTCGTTCTCTCTCTCCCTCCCGTTCTCCATTATTCTGTACATGTCTAAATAGATGAAGTGTGTGTGTGTGTGCATGCGTGTGGATGTGTAACCCTCTGTGTGTGTGTGTGTGTGTGTGTTGTAGATGTCTGAGTGGATAGCCCACAGTAAGGATCTGTTCCTGCAGAGCCAGACAGAGGTTGGCCTCAACCACCAGCATGCCCTGGAACTCCAGACCCAGCACCAGCACTTCACCATCAACTCTATGGTACGGCACTCTGTTACCCTTTACCATCAACTCTATGGTACGGCACTCTGTTACCCTTTACTATGAACTCTATGGTACGGCACTCTGTTACCCTTTACCATCAACTCTATGGTACGGACACTCTGTTACCCTTTACTATCAACTCTATGGTACAGGCACTCTGTTACCCTTTACTATCAACTCTATGGTACAGACACTCTGTTACCCTTTACTATCAACTCTATGGTACGGCACTCTGTTACCCTTTACCATCAACTCTATGGTACGGACACTCTGTTACCCTTTACTATCAACTCTATGGTACAGACACTCTGTTACCCTTTACTATCAACTCTATGGTACAGACACTCTGTTACCCTTTACTATCAACTCTATGGTACGGCACTCTGTTACCCTTTACCATCAACTCTATGGTACGGCACTCTGTTACCCTTTACCATCAACTCTATGGTACGGACACTCTGTTACCCTTTACTATCAACTCTATGGTACAGACACTCTGTTACCCTTTACTATCAACTCTATGGTACAGACACTCTGTTACCCTTTACTATCAACTCTATGGTACGGACACTCTGTTACCCTTTACTATCAACTCTATGGTACAGACACTCTGTTACCCTTTACTATCAACTCTATGGTACGGACACTCTGTTACCCTTTACTATCAACTCTATGGTACAGACACTCTGTTACCCTTTACCATCAACTCTATGGTACGGCACTCTGTTACCCTTTACTATCAACTCTATGGTACAGACACTCTGTTACCCTTTACCATCAACTCTATGGTACGGCACTCTGTTACCCTTTACTATCAACTCTATGGTACGGCACTCTGTTACCCTTTACCATCAACTCTATGGTACGGACACTCTGTTACCCTTTACTATCAACTCTATGGTACAGACACTCTGTTACCCTTTACTATCAACTCTATGGTACAGACACTCTGTTACCCTTTACTATCAACTCTATGGTACGGCACTCTGTTACCCTTTACCATCAACTCTATGGTACGGCACTCTGTTACCCTTTACCATCAACTCTATGGTACGGACACTCTGTTACCCTTTACTATCAACTCTATGGTACAGACACTCTGTTACCCTTTACTATCAACTCTATGGTACAGACACTCTGTTACCCTTTACTATCAACTCTATGGTACGGACACTCTGTTACCCTTTACTATCAACTCTATGGTACAGACACTCTGTTACCCTTTACTATGAACTCTATGGTACGGACACTCTGTTACCCTTTACTATCAACTCTATGGTACAGACACTCTGTTACCCTTTACCATCAACTCTATGGTACGGCACTCTGTTACCCTTTACTATCAACTCTATGGTACAGACACTCTGTTACCCTTTACTATGAACTCTATGGTACAGACACTCTGTTACCCTTTACTATCAACTCTATGGTACAGACACTCTGTTACCCTTTACCATCAACTCTATGGTACGGCACTCTGTTACCCTTTACTATCAACTCTATGGTACAGACACTCTGTTACCCTTTACTATCAACTCTATGGTACGGACACTCTGTTACCCTTTACTATGAACTCTATGGTACGGCACTCTGTTACCCTTTACTATCAACTCTATGGTACAGACACTCTGTTACCCTTTACTATCAACTCTATGGTACGGCACTCTGTTACCCTTTACTATCAACTCTATGGTACGGACACTCTGTTACCCTTTACTATCAACTCTATGGTACAGACACTCTGTTACCCTTTACTATCAACTCTATGGTACAGACACTCTGTTACCCTTTACTATCAACTCTATGGTACAGACACTCTGTTACCCTTTACTATCAACTCTATGGTACAGACACTCTGTTACCCTTTACTATGAACTCTATGGTACAGACGCTCTGTTACCCTTTACCATCAACTCTATGGTACGGCACTCTGTTACCCTTTACTATCAACTCTATGGTACGGCACTCTGTTACCCTTTACTATGAACTCTATGGTACGGCACTCTGTTACCCTTTACTATCAACTCTATGGTACAGACACTCTGTTACCCTTTACCATCAACTCTATGGTACGGCACTCTGTTACCCTTTACTATCAACTCTATGGTACGGCACTCTGTTACCCTTTACCATCAACTCTATGGTACGGCACTCTGTTACCCTTTACTATGAACTCTATGGTACGGCACTCTGTTACCCTTTACTATCAACTCTATGGTACGGCACTCTGTTACCCTTTACCATCAACTCTATGGTACGGACACTCTGTTACCCTTTACCATCAACTCTATGGTACAGACACTCTGTTACCCTTTACTATCAACTCTATGGTACGGACACTCTGTTACCCTTTACTATCAACTCTATGGTACGGCACTCTGTTACCCTTTACCATCAACTCTATGGTACGGCACTCTGTTACCCTTTACTATGAACTCTATGGTACGGCACTCTGTTACCCTTTACTATCAACTCTATGGTACGGCACTCTGTTACCCTTTACTATCAACTCTATGGTACAGACACTCTGTTACCCTTTACTATCAACTCTATGGTACAGACACTCTGTTACCCTTTACCATCAACTCTATGGTACGGACACTCTGTTACCCTTTACTATCAACTCTATGGTACAGACACTCTGTTACCCTTTACTATGAACTCTATGGTACAGACACTCTGTTACCCTTTACTATCAACTCTATGGTACAGACACTCTGTTACCCTTTACTATGAACTCTATGGTACAGACACTCTGTTACCCTTTACTATCAACTCTATGGTACAGACACTCTGTTACCCTTTACTATTAACTCTATGGTACAGACACTCTGTTACCCTTTACTATCAACTCTATGGTACAGACACTCTGTTACCCTTTACTATCAACTCTATGGTACAGACACTCTGTTACCCTTTACTATTAACTCTATGGTACAGACACTCTGTTACCCTTTACTATCAACTCTATGGTACGGACACTCTGTTACCCTTTACTATCAACTCTATGGTACAGGCACTCTGTTACCCTTTACCATCAACTCTATGGTACAGACACTCTGTTACCCTTTACTATGAACTCTATGGTACGGACACTCTGTTACCCTTTACTATCAACTCTATGGTACGGCACTCTGTTACCCTTTACTATTAACTCTATGGTACGGCACTCTGTTACCCTTTACTATCAACTCTATGGTACGGACACTCTGTTACCCTTTACTATCAACTCTATGGTACAGACACTCTGTTACCCTTTACTATCAACTCTATGGTACGGCACTCTGTTACCCTTTACTATCAACTCTATGGTACGGACACTCTGTTACCCTTTACTATGAACTCTATGGTACAGACACTCTGTTACCCTTTACTATCAACTCTATGGTACGGACACTCTGTTACCCTTTACTATCAACTCTATGGTACAGACACTCTGTTACCCTTTACTATCAACTCTATGGTACGGCACTCTGTTACCCTTTACTATCAACTCTATGGTACGGACACTCTGTTACCCTTTACTATGAACTCTATGGTACGGACACTCTGTTACCCTTTACTATCAACTCTATGGTACAGACACTCTGTTACCCTTTACTATCAACTCTATGGTACAGACACTCTGTTACCCTTTACTATTAACTCTATGGTACAGACACTCTGTTACCCTTTACTATGAACTCTATGGTACAGACACTCTGTTACCCTTTACTATCAACTCTATGGTACAGACACTCTGTTACCCTTTACTATCAACTCTATGGTACAGACACTCTGTTACCCTTTACTATCAACTCTATGGTACAGACACTCTGTTACCCTTTACTATTAACTCTATGGTACAGACACTCTGTTACCCTTTACTATCAACTCTATGGTACAGACACTCTGTTACCCTTTACTATCAACTCTATCGTACAGGCACTCTGTTACCCTTTACTATCAACTCTATGGTACAGACACTCTGTTACCCTTTACTATCAACTCTATGGTACAGACACTCTGTTACCCTTTACTATCAACTCTATGGTACGGCACTCTGTTACCCTTTACCATCAACTCTATGGTACAGACACTCTGTTACCCTTTACTATGAACTCTATGGTACAGACACTCTGTTACCCTTTACTATGAACTCTATGGTACAGACACTCTGTTACCCTTTACCATCAACTCTATGGTACGGACACTCTGTTACCCTTTACTATCAACTCTATGGTACAGACACTCTGTTACCCTTTACTATGAACTCTATGGTACGGACACTCTGTTACCCTTTACTATCAACTCTATGGTACGGACACTCTGTTACCCTTTACTATCAACTCTATGGTACGGACACTCTGTTAACCTTTACTATCAACTCTATGGTACGGACACTCTGTTACCCTTTACTATCAACTCTATGGTACGGACACTCTGTTACCCTTTACTATCAACTCTATGGTACGGACACTCTGTTACCCTTTACTATCAACTCTATGGTACGGCACTCTGTTACCCTTTACCATCAACTCTATGGTACGGACACTCTGTTACCCTTTACTATGAACTCTATGGTACGGCACTCTGTTACCCTTTACTATCAACTCTATGGTACGGCACTCTGTTACCCTTTACTATCAACTCTATGGTACAGACACTCTGTTACCCTTTACTATCAACTCTATGGTACAGACACTCTGTTACCCTTTACTATCAACTCTATGGTACGGACACTCTGTTACCCTTTACTATCAACTCTATGGTACGGACACTCTGTTACACTTCACTATCAACTCTATGGTACGGCACTCTGTTACCCTTTACTATCAACTCTATGGTACAGACACTCTGTTACCCTTTACTATTAACTCTATGGTACGGCACTCTGTTACCCTTTACTATCAACTCTATGGTACAGACACTCTGTTACCCTTTACTATCAACTCTATGGTACGGCACTCTGTTACCCTTTACTATCAACTCTATGGTACGGACACTCTGTTACCCTTTACCATCAACTCTATGGTACGGACACTCTGTTACCCTTTACCATCAACTCTATGGTACGGACACTCTGTTACCCTTTACCATCAACTCTATGGTACAGACACTCTGTTACCCTTTACTATCAACTCTATGGTACGGACACTCTGTTACACTTCACTCGACTCTGGCCGCTCCGGACTGGCGGGCGACTCTGGCCGCTCCGGACTGGCGGGCGACTCTGGCCGCTCCGGACAGGCGGCGACTCTGGCCGCTCCGGACAGGCGGGCGACTCTGGCGGCTCCGGACAGGCGGGAGGCACAGGACTCACCAGGCTGGGGAGACATGCAGGAGGCCTGGCTCTGTGAGCAGGCACAGGACTCACCAGGCTGGGGAGACATGCAGGAGGCCTGGCTCTGGGAGCAGGCACAGGACTCACCAGGCTGAGGAGACTTGCAGGAGGCCTGGCTCTGGGCGCAGGCACAGGACCTACCAGGCTGGGGACACATGCAGGAGCCTGGCTCTGGGAGCAGGCACAGGACTCACCAGGCTGGGGAGACATGCAGGAGGCCTGGCTCTGGGCGCAGGCACAGGATACACTGGGTCCTGGAGACGCACTGGAGGTCTGGAGCGCACGGCCTGCACAACCCATCCTGGCTGAGTTGTCACTGTAGCCCAGAACGGGCGAAGCGCTGGCACAGGGCGAACTGGGCTGTGCTGGAGAGTGATGGCTACCGTTCGTAGAGCAGGCGCAGGGTAGGCTGGACCTAGGAGACGCACTGGTGGCCAGATGTGCTGCGCCGGCGCACTTCTCCCTGGGTGAGTGCCAACTCTAGCACGGCACTTGCGGGGGGCTGGTATCGACTTCACCGGACTGTGCGTGCGGATGGGCGAGACCGTGCGCACTTCCGCATAGCACGGTGCTCTCCACATCAACCGCTCCCCACGGTAAGCACGAGGAGTTGGCTCAGGTCTGAAGCCTGACTCCGCCAATCTCCCCATGTGCCCCCCCCCCCAATTTTTTTGGGGGGCTGCCTCTCAGGCTCCTGTAGCTGACTTGCCTGTTCCTCCCATTATCGCCGTTCCGCCTTCGCTGCCTCGATCTCCCACTGCGGGCAGCGATACTCCCCAGGCGTTGTCCAGGGTCCCTTTCCGTCCAAAATCATCTCCCAAGTCCAGGAGTCCATAACCCTCTGTTCCTCCATACCACGCTGCTTGGTCTTCTTGTGGTGGGTGGTTCTGTAACGGCTGTTGCACGGAGTAGACCAAGGCGCAGCGTGTTGAGTGCTCATCATGTATTTATTAAAACTGAACACTGAATCAAAAACAAAGAGGAACAAAACGCAACTGCTAAACAGTTCTGTCAGGTTAGCAACACTAAACAGAAATTAACCACCCACAAAACCCAAAGGAAAACAGGCTTCCTAAGTATGGCTCCCAATCAGAGACAACGATATACAGCTGTCCCTGATTGAGAACCATACCCGGCCAAAACAAAGAAATACAAAACATAGAAAAAAGGACATAGAATGCCCACCCTAGTCACACCCTGGCCTAACCAAAATAGAGAATAAAACCCTCTCTATGGCCAGGGCGTGACACTGCTGTCTGATTCAAACTGTAATCCGTTAAATGAAGAGTTGATGCGCTGCACACTTTTTTTAATAGCATAATTTTTAATATTTGGGCTTGGGAAGGGTATCAAGTCAGGTCGAGTCAAAAGGCTCAAGTTCAAGTCAAGTCATTGGTGTTAAAGTCAAAGTCGAGTTGCAAGTCATCATATTTGTGACACGAGTCTGACTCGAGTCCAAGTCATTTGACTCGAGTCCACACCTCTGCTCTTTACTATGAACTCTATGGTACAGACACCCTATCACACATCACTGTGAACTCTATGGTACAGACACCCTATCACACTGTAAACTCTATGGTGTGTACAATTCAGTCTATGGTACGGACACTTTATTGCTCTTAACCTTGAACTCTATGGTACGGGCATTCTATTTATTACATGACACTGTGAACTCTACAGTACAGACATTCTATTACACGTGACCTTTAACTCTATGGTGCTATTAAACATGAGTTGTGAACTCTAATGTATGGTACTGTCACTTGATGAACACTGATCTTTAACTCCTAACCTCTGACCCCTCCTTAGAATGGGAGTGTGAACGTGGACGGGGTGGTCTCCGTGGCGATGCAGCTGTGTGAAGCGTGTCACTACGGAGCGGAGCGGATTGCGTGTGTCTCGTCACGGCTACAGGAGGACTGGAAAGGGCTGACGTCAGTGCTGGAGGAACGCAGCAACACGCTGGTCATGTCCACCGACTTCCACCAGGGGGCAGAACAGGTGTGTCTGGGTGCTTCCTTCTCATGGACATCACTAAGAGCTTTGTGATTTATTTTCTGTGAATGAAAAAGGCTCTACAAATGCACTTTATTAACATTAAAGGTAAACTCAGCGATATGACGGAGATGCTGAAAGTTAACAGCAGTGGGTCGATTTCAGCAACAACTAAGAGTGTTGAAGTGCGAGGCTCAACTTCAACTTATTTGTTCCCATGGCTACCATGCCGTAGCAGCGTGAAACGAACCCGTGCGGAGGGCAGATACTGTGTGTGACTGTGTGAGAGCGAAGTCTTGCATCTCTCTCCTCAATCTGAGCTGCTGATGGTGGCAACGTCACTTTACTGAGTCTACCTTTAAAGAGAACTCAGTGTGAAATGAGATTGACAGAAAATAAAACTGTGTTTACAACTTGTTTGTTTTTGTGACTGTTGGCATGTGTATAACGTGTGTGTGTATATATACATGTAACGTGTGTGTGTATATATAACGTGTGTGTGTATATAACGTGTGTGTGTGTATATATACATGTAACGTGTGTGTGTATATATAACGTGTGTGTGTATATAACGTGTGTGTATATATAATGTGTGTGTATATATAACGTGTGTGTGTATATATAATGTGTGTGTGTATATATAACGTGTGTGTATATATAACGTGTGTGTGTATATATAACGTGTGTGTGTCTATAACGTGTGTGTATATATAACGTGTGTGTGTATATATAACGTGTGTGTGTATATATAATGTGTGTGTGTATATATAACGTGTGTGTATATATAACGTGTGTGTGTATATATAACGTGTGTGTATATATAACGTGTGTGTGTATATATAACGTGTGTGTGTATATATAACGTGTGTGTGTATATATAATGTGTGTGTGTATATATAACGTGTGTGTGTGTGTATATATAATGTGTGTGTGTTATGTTTCAGTTCCTGGGGCATGTGGAGGGCTGGTGTGAGGCGTGTGCTGACGACTCGTTGCCGACGGAGATGGCGAAGCTGGAGGCGTCCATACAACAACACCAGACGCTCTACGATGAGATAACATCAGCCTACACACAGGTACACACACACACACACACACACACACACACACACACATTTACATTTTTTGTCATTTAGCAGACACTCTTATCCAGAGCGATATACAATTAGTAATGATCAGTGGAGGCTGCTGAGGGGAGGACGGCTAATAGCAATGGCCGCAATGTAGTGAATGGAATGGTATCGAACACCTGGTTTTGATGTGTTTGATACCAATCCAGTCAATCTATTCTAGTCCGTTCCAGGTATTATTATGATTCGTCCTCTCCTCAGCAGCCATCTCTGGTACAGATGTACATATATGATGTACATATACTCACATCACCTCTGTATGTGTTTATGTTCATAGAACTTGTTTATATCCAGTTTAATGATTTATGTCATTTGTTTGCATATATTTAGTTGATAGAAATGGTTTATTGGTGTTCATGTACGGTACTCTGTGTGCTTGTATATTCTACCTGTGTGCATTCATTTAATTGTGTGTGTGTGTGTGTGTGTGTGTGTGTGTGTGTGTGTGTGTGTGTGTGTGTGTGTGTGTGTGTGTGTGTGTGTGTGTGTGTGTGTCCAACCCCAGGTCAGTGAGAGCGGTAAAGCCCTATTGGAAGTGCTTCAGCGTCCGGCGGAGCCTGACGAGTCTGGGTTACCAGCGGCAACCACTGACTTCACAGCCGCAACGCAGGGCATCATGGGAGTTCTCCACGAGGTCATGCAGGGTCACCAGCATGTCGAAGGGGCGTGGCAACACCGCAAGCTCCGCCTACACCAGCGTCTGCAGCTGTGTGTGTTCCAGCAGGACGTACGGCAGGTACTGAAGCACTTTACCACTGTCACTGACCTGGGGTTGGACACACACACACACACACACACACACACACACACACACACACACACACACACACACACACACACACACACACACACACACACACACACACACACACACACACACAGAGAAAGCTGTGTCATTGTTACTCCGTCCTCACCCTGTAGGTTCTGGACTGGGTGGAGCAGCATGGAGAGGTGTTTCTCAATAAGCACACAGGTGTGGGGAAGAGCCTCCACCGAGCACGAGCACTGCAGAAACGCCACGACGACTTCCAACAGGTGGCCCAGGTACGGTTACATTGACTCATGCTATGGAGCGAGTTCAGGGGGTAGACTGTCCTCAAACCCTCCACCCTGGGGGAGACTGTCCTCAAACCCTCCACCCTGGGGGTAGCCTGTCCTCAAACCCTCCACCCTGGGGGTAGACTGTCCTCAAACCCTCCACCCTGGGGGTAGACTGTCCTCAAACCCTCCACCCTGGGGGTAGACTGTCCTCAAACCCTCCACCCTGGGGGAGACTTTCCTCAAACCCTCCACCCTGGGGGTAGACTGTCCTCAAACCCTCCACCCTGGGGGTAGACTGTCCTCAAACCCTCCACCCTGGGGGAGACTGTCCTCAAACCCTCCACCCTGGGGGTAGACTGTCCTCAAACCCTCCACCCTGGGGGTAGACTGTCCTCAAACCCTCCACCCTGGGGGAGACTTTCCTCAAACCCTCCACCCTGGGGGTAGACTGTCCTCAAACACTCCACCCTGGGGGAGACTGTCCTCAAACCCTCCACCCTGGGGGAGACTGTCCTCAAACCCTCCACCCTGGGGGAGACTGTCCTCAAACCCTCCACCCTGGGGGAGACTGTCCTCAAACCCTCCACCCTGGGGTAGACTGTCCTCAAACCCTCCACCCTGGGGGAGACTGTCCTCAAACCCTCCACCCTGGGGGAGACTGTCCTCAAACCCTCCACCCTGGGGGTACTGTCCTCAAACCCTCCACCCTGGGGGTAGACTGTCCTCAAACCCTCCACCCTGGGGGTAGACTGTCCTCAAACCCTCCACCCTGGGGGTAGCCTGTCCTCAAACCCTCCACCCTG
>NC_138306.1:80580000-80622500 GCF_965601325.2 Salmo salar | reverse complement strand
AACGTCCCTCACCTATAGCATCCTTCACCTATAACGTCCCTCACCTATAGCATCCTTCACCTATAACGTCCCTCACCTATAACGTCCCTCACCTATAACGTCCCTCACCTATAGCATCCTTCACCTATAACGTCCCTCACCTATAGCATCCTTCACCTATAACGTCCCTCACCTATAACGTCCCTCACCTATAACGTCCCTCACCTATAACGTCCCTCACCTATAGCATCCTTCACCTATAACGTCCCTCACCTATAGCATCCTTCACCTATAACGTCCCTCACCTATAACGTCCCTCACCTATAACGTCCCTCACCTATAACGTCCCTCACCTATAACGTCCCTCACCTATAACGTCCCTCACCTATAGCGTCCTTCACCTATAGCATCCTTCACCTATAACGTCCCTCACCTATAACGTCCCTCACCTATAACGTCCCTCACCTATAACGTCCCTCACCTATAGCATCCTTCACCTATAACGTCCCTCACCTATAACGTCCCTCACCTATAACGTCCCTCACCTATAACGTCCCTCACCTATAACGTCCCTCACCTATAGCATCCTTCACCTATAACGTCCCTCACCTATAACGTCCCTCACCTATAACGTCCCTCACCTATAGCATCCTTCACCTATAACGTCCCTCACCTATAGCATCCTTCACCTATAACGTCCCTCACCTATAGCATCCTTCACCTATAACGTCCCTCACCTATAACGTCCCTCACCTATAACGTCCCTCACCTATAACGTCCCTCACCTATAACGTCCTTCACCTATAACGTCCCTCACCTATAACGTCCCTCACCTATAGCATCCTTCACCTATAACGTCCCTCACCTATAACGTCCCTCACCTATAACGTCCCTCATATATAACGTCCCTCACCTATAACGTCCCTCACCTATAACGTCCCTCACCTATAACGTCCCTCACCTATAACGTCCCTCAAATACAACGTCCCTCACCTATAACGTCCCTCACCTATAACGTCCCTCACCTATAAAGTCCCTCACCTATAGCATCCTTCATCTATAACGTCCCTCACCTATAACGTCCCTCACCTATAAAGTCCCTCACCTATAGCATCCTTCACCTATAACGTCCCTCACCTATAACATACCTCCTCCTCCTTAACTTGAACAGATTGGTAGAGAGAGTGAGGTACTGTATAGTTGGAATGTTCGGGCGAGGGAAAGAGGGATTCATCATATGAACAAGTATGAAGGAGAGGCTGAGAGGGAGAGAGAGATGGGAGGAATAAGAGAGAAAGGGAGACAAGTTTTGGCTAGAGAAAGAGAGAGAAGAGGGGAGAGAGATCTAACAGCATTTTTCTGTTTAACCCTGACATATTTCACTGAGAAAATGAGTCATGTTTCAGCCTGCACCCTGCCTTCCCCTCTGGGTATTTAGCCAGTTAGCAAAGACGACGTATGACAACAGCTAATGTGATTGGTCAAAGTGCCCCTGTGGAGAGTGCAGTCAGACTGCAGAGTGATACGTCTCGCTCTGTTCATTCAGCCATCCCTCACCTATAGCATCCTTCACCTATAACGTCCCTCACCTATAGCATCCTTCACCTATAACGTCCCTCACCTATAGCATCCTTCACCTATAACGTCCCTCACCTATAACGTCCCTCACCTATAACGTCCCTCACCTATAGCATCCTTCACCTATAACGTCCCTCACCTATAGCATCCTTCACCTATAACGTCCCTCACCTATAACGTCCCTCACCTATAGCATCCTTCACCTATAACGTCCCTCACCTATAGCATCCTTCACCTATAACGTCCCTCACCTATAGCATCCTTCACCTATAACGTCCCTCACCTATAACGTCCCTCACCTATAACGTCCCTCACCTATAACGTCCCTCACCTATAACGTCCCTCACCTATAGCATCCTTCACCTATAACGTCCCTCACCTATAACGTCCCTCACCTATAGCATCCTTCACCTATAACGTCCCTCACCTATAACGTCCCTCACCTATAACGTCCCTCACCTATAGCATCCTTCACCTATAACGTCCCTCACCTATAACGTCCCTCACCTACAGCATCCCTCACCTATAACGTCCCTCACCTATAGCATCCTTCACCTATAACGTCCCTCACCTATAGCATCCTTCACCTATAGCATCCTTCACCTATAACGTCCCTCACCTATAATGTCCCTCACCTATAGCATCCTTCACCTATAACGTCCCTCACCTATAGCATCCTTCACCTATAACGTCCCTCACCTATAGCATCCTTCACCTATAACGTCCCTCACCTATAGCATCCTTCACCTATAACGTCCCTCACCTATAGCATCCTTCACCTATAACGTCCCTCACCTATAACGTCCCTCACCTATAACGTCCCTCACCTATAACGTCCCTCACCTATAGCATCCTTCACCTATAACGTCCCTCACCTATAACGTCCCTCACCTATAGCAACCTTCACCTATAGCGTCCTTCACCTATAACGTCCCTCACCTATAACGTCCCTCACCTATAACGTCCCTCACCTATAACGTCCCTCACCTATAACGTCCCTCACCTATAACGTCCCTCACCTATAACGTCCCTCACCTATAACGTCCCTCACCTATAACGTCCCTCACCTATAGCATCCTTCACCTATAACGTCCCTCACCTATAGCATCCTTCACCTATAACGTCCCTCACCTATAGCATCCTTCACCTATAACGTCCCTCACCTATAGCATCCTTCACCTATAACGTCCCTCACCTATAGCATCCTTCACCTATAACGTCCCTCACCTATAACGTCCCTCACCTATAACATACCTCCTCCTCCTTAACTTGAACAGATTGGTAGAGAGAGTGAGGTACTGTATAGTTGGAATGTTCGGGCGAGGGAAAGAGGGATTCATCATATGAACAAGTATGAAGGAGAGGCTGAGAGGGAGAGAGAGATGGGAGGAATAAGAGAGAAAGGGAGACAAGTTTTGGGAGAGAGAGAGAGAGAAGAGGGGAGAGAGAGATGAGAGGAAGGGAGATAGAAGAGGGGAGAGAGAGATGGGAGGAATATGAGAGGAAGGGAGATAGAAGAGGGGAGAGAGAAGAGAGGAGAGAGATTAAAATGAAGGAAAAGATGGAAAAGCTGGGAGAAAGAGGAAGAGGGAAAGATGGGGTGAATGTGAGGAAGAGGAGAGAGATGGGGTGAATGTGAAGAAGAGGAGAGAGATGGGGTAACATTGAGAGTGATGGGGTGATGGGAAGGGGATTGGGGTTACCATGGAAACTGCTTTCTCAAGCGCACAGCTGGTCCCTATGGAAACGTACATATTGAATTTACCATGGAGACGACCGTTCACAGTCAGACTGTGAGGGGAATTCAGATCCGAACCATCCCAGGGTAACCACACACACACACACAGATGGGCGCTCATGCATATGCACTGATGTGCACATAATACACACACACACTTATACACTCACACGCATGCACGCACACACACACACGATTCCTTGCATCCATCGTCTCTCCTCTTCTCCTTCTCAAACCCCATTGGAGAAGAAGGTCAGAGGGGAGGAACCTTCTCCTGGAATACAGTTGACAAAGGATGTGAGGAGATAGGAGGCGAGGAGATAGGATATGAGGAATCACAGAAAGACTAATGAAGAGCCAGATTTCTATAGGAAGGGCTCTTCCAACGTGACATCATGGCTTAGCACCATCTAGTGGTGAACAGTATACACTCTGTATACTCATCAAACATACATACATATAGAAATGGGATATTTTCACATAGATAAGTTTGTGTGTGTGTGTGTGTGTGTGTGTGTGTGTGTGTGTGTGTGTGTGTGTGTGTGTGTGTGTGTTCCAGGTATTCAGCTGACGGCTGAGGGGGAGACTGATCTGTCCTCTCAAGTGGAGGGGCTCCATCAGCTTCTACAGGACAAGCAGAAGGAGCTGCACCAGATAGTCGAACACACACACACACACCTGGAGCAAGGCTTGCAGCTACGCCACCTACAGAGTCAGGTCAACCAGGTAAACACACACACACACACACACCTGGAGCAAGGCTTGCAGCTACGCCACCTACAGAGTCAGGTCAACCAGGTAAACACACACACACACACACACCTGGAACAAGGCTTCCTGCTACGCCACCTACAGAGTCAGGTCAACCAGGTAAACACACACACACACACCTGGAACAAGGCTTGCTGCTACGCCACCTACAGAGTCAGGTCAACCAGGTAAACACACACACACAAACACACACACACGCGTAGCACGCAAACTCACACATCCACTTACGAACACACACACGCATGTATATAATGTGTATATGTACTGTATATGACCCTGGCATCATGTCCACCTCCAGGTTCAACCATTACCACAAACAGCTACACACACTCCCACACATGAACAGAAACCTGCACAGACACACACACACACACACACACGTATATAACGTATATATGTGATGTATATCTATGTGTGTGTGTGTGTGTGTGTGTGTGTGTGTGTGTTCCCAGGTGCTGGGCTGGATCAGTGAAGGAGAGGTGATGTTGTCTTCCTGTATGGTGAACTCCAGCTCTCTGTCCGAGGCTGAACAGCTACAGAGAGAACATGAGCGCCTCCAACAGGCCATAGAGGTAACTACACCCACTGCAAATCAATAAATACCAGTCACTGTAATGCAAACAAACTCTATTGACATAAAGTAATGTTGCCAAATCAGTTTTTATAAGTGTTCCTCTCTCTCTTATTAATCCCCCTCTCGCCCCCATTTGGTCCCTTTCTACCCTTTCCCCCTCCCCTTCTCCTCCCCCCAGTCTCTGCTTCATGCTGACTCTCTCCAGAGGACCCACCAGGTGGCGCTGGCGCTGCAGCAGCGGGCAGAGCTGCTGGTGAGGGCGGGCCACTACGACCCAGAGGCAGTGAGGGCATGTGCCCAGACGGTGGCGCTACACTGGCAGACCCTGATGCTGCGGATGGAGGACCGCCTCAAACTGGTCAACGCCTCCGCAGCTTTCTACCGGACCTCACAACAGGTGAGTCAGAGTCACTATCTCCTTATCAACCTCAACCCTAACCCTTGTGTCCACACCCCCGTTCAACCCTAACCCTTGTGTCCACACCCTCGTTCAACCCTAACCCTTGTGTCCACACCCCCGTTCAACCCTAACCCTTGTGTCCACACCCTCGTTCAACCCTAACCCTTGTGTCCACACCCCCGTTCAACCCTAACCCTTGTGTCCACACCCCCGTTCAACCCTAACCCTTGTGTCCACACCCCCGTTCAACCCTAAACCTTGTGTCCACACCCCCGTTCAACCCTAACCCTTGTGTCCACACCCCCGTTCAACCCTAACCACAAACCTAATCCCCACACCTCTTGTAGCCTCAGCCCAGGATTTAATAACCAGCTGTAATAGCAGGCTATAATAACCAGCTGTAATATCAGGCTATAATAACCAGCTGTAATAGCGGGCTATAATAACCAGCTGTAATATCAGGCTATAATAACCAGCTGTAATAGCAGGCTATAATAACCAGCTGTAATAGCAGGCTATAATAACCAGCTGTAATAGCAGGCTATAATAACCATCTGTAATAGCAGGCATTAATAACCAGCTGTAATAGCAGGCTATACTAACCAGCTGTAATAGCAGGCTATAATAACCAGCTGTAATAGCAGGCTATAATAACCAGCTGTAATAACAGGCTATAATAACCAGCTGTAATAGCAGGCTATAATAACCAGCTGTAATAGCAGGCTATAATAACCAGCTGTAATAACAGGCTATAATAACCAGCTGTAATAGCAGGCTATAATAACCAGCTGTAATAGCAGGCTATAATAACCAGCTGTAATAGCAGGCTATAATAACCAGCTGTAATAACAGGCTATAATAACCAGCTGTAATAGCAGGCTATAATAACCAGCTGTAATAGCAGGCTATAATAACCAGCTGAAATAGCAGGCTATAATAACCAGCTGTAATAGCAGGCTATAATAACCAGCTGTAATAGCAGGCTATAATAACCAGCTGTAATAGCAGGCTATAATAACCAGCTGTAATAACAGGCTATAATAACCAGCTGTAATAGCAGGCTATAATAACCAGCTGTAATAGCAGGCTATAATAACCAGCTGTAATAGCGGGCTATAATAACCAGCTGTAATATCAGGCTATAATAACCAGCTGTAATAGCAGGCTATAATAACCAGCTGTAATAGCAGGCTATAATAACCAGCTGTAATAGCAGGCTATAATAACCATCTGTAATAGCAGGCATTAATAACCAGCTGTAATAGCAGGCTATACTAACCAGCTGTAATAGCAGGCTATAATAACCAGCTGTAATAGCAGGCTATAATAACCAGCTGTAATAACAGGCTATAATAACCAGCTGTAATAGCAGGCTATAATAACCAGCTGTAATAGCAGGCTATAATAACCAGCTGTAATAACAGGCTATAATAACCAGCTGTAATAGCAGGCTATAATAACCAGCTGTAATAGCAGGCTATAATAACCAGCTGTAATAGCAGGCTATAATAACCAGCTGTAATAACAGGCTATAATAACCAGCTGTAATAGCAGGCTATAATAACCAGCTGTAATAGCAGGCTATAATAACCAGCTGTAATAGCAGGCTATAATAACCAGCTGTAATAGCAGGCTATAATAACCAGCTGTAATAACAGGCTATAATAACCAGCTGTAATAGCAGGCTATAATAACCAGCTGTAATAGCAGGCTATAATAACCAGCTGTAATAGCAGGCTATAATAACCAGCTGTAATAACAGGCTATAATAACCAGCTGTAATAGCAGGCTATAATAACCAGCTGTAATAGCAGGCTATAATAACCAGCTGTAATAGCAGGCTATAATAACCATCTGTAATAGCAGGCATTAATAACCAGCTGTAATAGCAGGCTATAATAACCAGCTGTAATAGCAGGCTATAATAACCAGCTGTAATAACAGGCTATAATAACCAGCTGTAATAGCAGGCTATAATAACCAGCTGTAATAGCAGGCTATAATAACCAGCTGTAATAACAGGCTATAATAACCAGCTGTAATAGCAGGCTATAATAACCAGCTGTAATAGCAGGCTATAATAACCAGCTGTAATAGCACTGGCTGGAGATCCAGCACCATTCAATCAGACAGCGACATCATTGTAATTCAGAAGTTCAGCACCACATGGCAGTGGACAGTAACCATGTGTATATACTCAGGCATACTGTATGTTTGTTTCCCCCAGGTATGTGGTGTGTTGGAGAGCCTGGAACAGGAGTATCGTAGGGACGAGGACTGGTGTGGTGGCGGAGAGAGGCAGGGGAGCAGGGGCCAGCCGGAGCACCTCATTCCCCTCATCAACAAACACATGGAACAGAAAGAAGCCTTCCTCAAGGTACGGAGAGAGAGAGCGAGAGAGAGAGAGAGCGAGGGGACAGAAAGAGAGAGAGAGAGCGAGGGGACAGAAAGAGAGAGAGGACAGAAAGAGAGAGGAAAGAAAGACAGAAAGGCGGAGAGAGGACAGAAAGAGAGAGAGAGGACAGAAAGACAGATAGAGGACAGAAAGACGGATAGAGGACAGAAAGAAGGATAGAGGACAGAAAGACGGATAGAGGACAGAAAGAAGGATAGAGGACAGAAAGAAGGATAGTGGACAGAAAGACGGATAGAGGACAGAAAGACGGATAGAGGACAGAAAGACGGATAGAGGACAGAAAGACGGATAGAGGACAGAAAGACGGATAGAGGACAGAAAGACAGATAGAGGACAGAAAGACGGATAGAGGACAGAAAGACGGATAGAGGACAGAAAGAAGGATAGTGGACAGAAAGACGGATAGAGGACAGAAAGACGGATAGAGGACAGA
Organism: Salmo salar; assembly: GCF_965601325.2. Taxonomy (NCBI): domain Eukaryota; kingdom Metazoa; phylum Chordata; class Actinopteri; order Salmoniformes; family Salmonidae; genus Salmo; species Salmo salar. Next base: position 80,614,611 of record NC_138306.1, on the reverse strand, counting down.
AAGAAGGATAGTGGACAGAAAGACGGATAGAGGACAGAAAGACGGATAGAGGACAGAAAGAAGGATAGTGGACAGAAAGACGGATAGAGGACAGAAAGACGGATAGAGGATAGAAAGAGAGAGAGGACAGAAAGACAGATAGAGGACAGAAAGAGAGAGAGAGGACAGAAAGAAGGATAGAGGACAGAAAGACGGATAGAGGACAGAAAGACAGACAGAGGACAGAAAGACGGATAGAGGACAGAAAGACAGACAGAGGACAGAAAGACGGATAGAGGACAGAAAGACGGATAGAGGACAGAAAGACGGATAGAGGACAGAAAGACGGATAGAGGACAGAAAGACGGATAGAGGACAGAAAGACGGATAGAGGACAGAAAGACAGATAGAGGATAGAAAGACGGATAGAGGACAGAAAGACAGACAGAGGACAGAAAGACGGATAGAGGACAGAAAGACAGACAGAGGACAGAAAGACGGATAGAGGACAGAAAGACGGATAGAGGACAGAAAGACAGACAGAGGACAGAAAGACGGATAGAGGACAGAAAGACGGATAGAGGACAGAAAGACAGATAGAGGACAGAAAGACGGATAGAGGACAGAAAGACGGATAGAGGACAGAAAGACAGATAGAGGACAGAAAGACGGATAGAGGACAGAAAGACGGATAGAGGATAGAAAGACAGATAGAGGATAGAAAGACGGATAGATGATAGAAAGACAGATAGAGGATAGAAAGACAGATAGAGGATAGAAAGACGGATAGAGGATAGAAAGACGGATAGATGATAGAAAGACGGATAGATGATGATAGAGACGGTTTTTAGCTACAGTCTCTGGTGTTATGTTTTAACCCCTTGTTTCCTGCAGGCATGCACCCTGGCCAGACGCAACGCAGAGGTCTTCCTCAAGTACATCCACCGCAACAGCGTTACTATGGCAACCATCTCCGGGCACAGTGCAGGAGCAGAGGTCACTGGTCACTCCCGTGTGCCTGAGCAGCAGGTCAAAGGTGAGCCAACACACAGTTACAATACACACACACACACACACACACACACACACACACACACACACACACACACACACACACACACACACACACACACACACACACACACACACACACACACACACACACACACACACACACACACACACACACCCACACACACACACACACAGAGAGAGAGAGACAGAAGAGCATCCGTATGCATGTTGATGATATTTTAGCCACTGTGTTTATACCTGGCAGTGCAAATGTGTGTGTGTGTGTGTGTGTGTGTGTGTGTGTGTGTGTGTGTGTGTGTGTGTGTGTGTGTGTGTGTGTGTGTGTGTGTGTGTGTGTGTGTGTGTGTGTGTGTTGCTCTTGTAGGTATCCTCAGTGAGCTCCTGCAGAGGGAGAACAGGGTTCTACATTTCTGGACTCTGAAGAAGCGTCGTCTGGACCAGTGTCAACAGTACCTGCTGTTCCAGAGCCACACCCAACAGGTGGGTTTGCCACGCCTCCTTTAGATGAGTCCACACCCAGTTTGGGAAACCTGAGTTTGAGATGTAGAATTATAACAGAGCCATGTTGGCACCCAGACAATTACATTACCCTGAAAATGGTTTGTCCTCCTCTCTCTTTATCTCTCTCTCCATCTCTCTCTCTCTCCAGGCGTTGGATTGGCTGCAGCAGAGTGGTGAGCACTACCTGTCCACTCACACATCGCCAGGGGCAACCAGTGCAGAGACCCAGGACCTGCTGGCTCAACACAGGGAATTCTGCATCTCGGCTAAGGTGAACACACACACAGACCCACTCACATACACACATGCTTACACACACACTACAAAGGTAAGGGGTATATCAGAACAGTTCCCACAATCCATTTCTCCCCTCTACCTCCTCCCAGCACACTCAGGAGAAGGTGCACCTGCTGATCCAGCTGGCAGAGAGCATGCTGGGTAAGGGCCACTCCCACAGGGTGGAGCTACGGAGGTGTGTGTCGACGGTGGACAAGCGCTACAGAGAGTTCTCCATGCGCATGGGCCAGTACCGGAACATACTGGAGACTGCACTGGGAGGCTGCACTCAGGTGTGTGAGGGTTGGAGTGTGTGTTCCTTGATGACTAGTTGTCTTCCATGTGTGTGAGGGTGACTGAATGTGTTCGGCTGGTGGGTGCACGGGTGTGTGTGTCTCAGATTCCAGGGCGATCAGAGATAGAGCTGAAGGATTTATGCATGGGCTTTTTGACCATGTCTGTTTCCTTCCTGTCAATGAAGTTCTCTGAATGGTATTGAATTGTCTCCGTGTACGGTGTCCCCTGTAGGACAATAAGGACCTGGAGCTGGAGCTCATCCCCAACAGCCTCTCTGACTCTGACCCCGAAGTGAACCTGAACGACCCCAACCACGAGGTCAGCGACGAGAAGAGGAGGACGGCCAGGAAGAAAGAGTGAGTCCAACAGAGAAAGAGAGAGAATGAGAGAGCGAGAGGGGGAAGCGGAGAGAGGGTAAGTGGGTGTGTGTGTGTGAGAGAGAGAGAAGAGGGAGAGACAGGGAGAGATAGAGAGGTGGTAGGATAATTGTATTTATTGAAAAAGTAGCCAGTTTCTTGGTACTCCTGCAGGTATATCATGTCAGAGCTTCTCCAGACAGAGAGGGTGTATGTGAAGGATCTGCAGGAGTGTATTGATACCTACCTGTGGGAGATGACCAGTGGCTCTGAAGAGATCCCCACCAGGATCGCCAACAAGGATGACATTGTCTTTGGGAACATCCAGGACATTTATGAGTTCCATAACAGGTGTGTATATTACAGTCTGTATAGCACAAGCTGTGTGTAATGTATGGTGTTTACATGTCATTAGATAGAACAGAAATGGAATTAATCCCGAGCCAATATGGCCGCCATTATCCCATTCTAGAGATCTGCAGTTCTCTGACATCTATGACATTATACTGTATGTCTCTATGGTATAGCACAGAGGTATTCAAATATTACCTTACCAGGTCCGGACTCCTGCTGCTTTTCTGTTCTACCTGATAATGAATTGTACGCTCATGGTGTCTCGGGTCTAAATCAGTCACTGCTTAGAGGGGAAGAATGAAAAAAGCAAGTGGAAGTGGCTTCAAGGTCCATGTTTTTAGTTTGAGGGGTGTAAGCATAGCATAACAGATAATAGTGTATAATGATGGTTTGTGTTTTGTTGCAGTATTTTCCTGAAGGAGCTGGAGAACTACGAACAGCTACCTGAGGATGTGGGTCACTGCTTCGTCACCTGGGTAACCACCAGTACATTATGTCTGATAGAGCAGAGAGAGAGAGGAGAGAGAGAGAGAGAGAGAGCGAGAGAGAGAGAGAGAGACAGAGTGTTTGTGTTCCAATGAATCACAGTACTGCAGGAGTCTGAACCTCGTATGTTTACATTGCCAAAGCAAGTGAAATAGATAAAATGAACAGTAAACATTACACTTCCAAAAGAATAAAGACATTTCAAATGGCATATTATGTATATATACAGTGGTGTAATGATGTGCAAATAGTTAAAGTACGAAAGGGAAAATAAATAAACATCTCTCTCTCTCTCTCTCTCCAGGCAGATAAGTTCCACATGTACGTGACGTATTGTAGAAATAAACCAGACTCCAGTCTTCTGATCCAGCAACATGGGACAGGCTTCTTTCAGGTGACACACTCTCCATTTCCCTTTTTCTCTCTCTCTCTTTCTCTGTCTCACTCTCTTTCTCTCACTCTCTTGTCCACATCTCAGCATAATACAGTTAGTCTGTAGATGGCAATCACAGTTCAGTGTAGCGTCTCTGCAGCCCTGATTTTACGCTGTGTGTATGTGTGTAGGAGGTCCAGAGGAGACATGGTCTTGCTAACTCCATCTCCTCAGCGCTCATCAAGCCGGTTCAGCGCATCACCAAGTACCAGCTCCTTCTCAAGGTACAGAACATGACAAATACTGATGTGTGTTGGTTTAACAAGACACTATTCTTATGCTCTCTGTCTCTCTCCCTGTCTGTCTCTCTCCCTGTCTCCCTGTCTTCCTGTCTCCCTGTCTCCCTGTCTTCCTGTCTCCCTGTCTGTCTGTCTGTCTGTCTGTCTGTCTGTCTGTCTGTCTGTCTGTCTGTCTGTCTGTCTGTCTGTCTGTCTGTCTGTCTGTCTGTCTGTCTGTCTGTCTGTGTGTGTGTGTGTGTGTGTGTGTGTGTGTGTGTGTGTGTGTGTGTGTGTGTGTGTGTGTGTGTGTGTGTTTCCAGGAGTTGTTGGCGTGTTGTGAGGAGGGAAAAGGCGAGATCAAGGAGGGTCTGGACGTCATGCTGAGTGTTCCAAAGCGAGCCAACGATGCCATGCATGTTAGCATGCTAGAGGGTGAGCTGATGTCACATTGTGCTGGTATGATGTCACTTATTGTTCTATGATGTTACTTCCTGCTGTATGATGTCACTTTCTGCTGTATGATGTCACATCCTGCTGTATGATGTGACATGACTTCCTGCTGTATTCCTATCCCAGGTCTGGAGGAGGGCTTGGAGGTGCAGGGAGAGCTGCTCCTGCAGGATACCTTCCAGGTGTGGGATCCTAAATCCCTTATCAGGAAAGGCCGGGAACGCCACCTGTTTCCTGTTTGAGCTCTCGCTGGTCTTCAGTAAAGAGATAAAGGACTCCTCCGGGCGTACCAAGTAACCTCTACAAGAGGCAGGCTGAGGGTACTATACTATACTATACTATACTATAGCATACCATACTATAGCATACCATACTATACCATACCATACCATACTATACCGTACCATACTATACCGTACCGTACCATACTATACCATACTATACTATAGCATGACATACTATACCATACTATACTATACTATAGCATGCCATACTATACCATACCATACTATACTATAATATACTATACTATACTAATACTATACTATACTAATACCATACTATACCATACCATACTATACCTTGCTATACTATACTATTCTATACTATGCTATACTATACCATACTATACTATAAATATAACTATACTAATACCATACTATACTAATACCATACTATACCATACTATACCATGCCTATACCTTACTATACCATACCATACCATACCATACCATACTATACTTATACCTATGCTATACTATACTACACTATACCATACCATGCCATACTATACCGCACCATACTATACCATAGTATACTATACTATAGCATGCCATACTATACCATACCATACTATACTATAATATACTATACAAATACCATACTATACTAATACCCATACTGTACCATACCATGCCATACCATATACTATACTAAACTAAACTAATACCATACTATGCAGTACCATACTGCACCGTACCATACTGTACCCCCATCTCAACTATACACATAGTAAAACACCTATACAATATTACTCTACCACACCAAGTACCTCTACAATAGCAGGCTGAGAGTATAGCTACGACACATATATACTTTGATGCATTCTACATCCCATATACCCCACCTTGTTTCCCAAAGGAAACATTAACTGCCTTGTGTCCTCTTCCAGACGTCAGAGTTGGGGGTGACAGAGCATATTGAGGGGGACCCCTGTAAGTTTGCTCTGTGGGTGGGCCGTACCCCCACCTCGGACAACAAGACCGTCCTCAAGGTAACAGCCAAATATATTCTCAAGTGCACTCTCCTACTGCCTGTCATCTCTGGTGAACCTTTTCATGTGCACTCTCCTACTGCCTGTCATCTCTGGTGAACCTTTTCATGTGCACTCTCCTACTGCCTGTCATCTCTGGTGAACCTTTTCATGTGCACTCTCCTACTGCCTGTCATCTCTGGTGAACCTTTTCATGTGCACTCTCCAACTGCATCTCAGTGCTAGAGGCGTCACTACAGACCCAGGTTTGATTCCAGGCTGTATCACAACCGGCCGTGATTGGGAGTCCCATAGGGTGGCGCACAATTGGCCCAGCAAAGCCCGGGTTAGGGTTTGGCCGGGGTAGGCTGTCATTATAAATAATACTTTGTTCTTAACTGACTTGCCTAGTTAAATAAAGGTTAAATAAAAAATGTAAAAATCTCTGGTGAACCTTTTCACGTGCACTCTCCTCTGATGTAGCTTCTGTTGTGATTTCCTATATTTACTTTACTATCCGTTTGTCTCGTTTTATCACTCTCCCCTGCCCTCCCCCTTCTCTCTCTCCCTCTCTCACTCCCCCTCCCGCTCCTCCCTCTCCCTCCCTCCCTCCCTCCCTCCCTCCCTCCCTCCCTCCCTCCCTCCCTCCCTCCCTCCCTCTGACCCTCCCCGCCCCCTCCCTCCCTCCCTCCCTCGCTCCCTCCCTCCCTCTGACCCTCCCCTGCCCCCTCTCTCCCTTCATCCCTCCCCCTCTCTCTCTCTCCCTTCATCCCTCCCTCTGACCCTCCCTCCCCCTCTCCCTCCCTCCCTCCCTCCCTCTGACCCTCCCCCGCCCCCTCTCTCCCTCCCTCCCTCCCTCCCCCAGGCCTCATCTCTGGAGCTGAAGCAGGAGTGGGTGCGTAGTGTGCGTCAGGTGATCCAGGAGAGACGTGGCCATCTGAGAGGAGCGCTGAGGGAGCCCATCCCCCTCCCCAAGACCCCCGCCCCCACCCTGGTCCGCACGCGCAGCATCAACAGGAGGTTGGTACCTACACACACACACATAGCCCACTTCCTCTCTCCCTCTCTTGTCTGTTGTACCACTAAGGTGGTTGTACAGTTTGTATTACTTGCAAGACAGAGAAGTGGGTTGAGTGTTTTTATTTTAGAATTAGAAATTAGAATACTAGAATGGTCTTGAACCTTCTTATGATGGGATAAATGGCAGACATTTTGGTCAGGGAGTTGGTCAAACATGGTTTGCCAGTGCTGTGATAAGATATTGTGTTAAATAATGAATGTGAAGAATTGATCTACACTGTATGTTTGTTAGCTAGATAGCCAGACAGTTTTAGAGGAATGATTCCATTAATGTTTCAAATTAAATGCCAATATACCAACATTCCATTTAAACAATGTAGTCAATCCACAGCCATACAGTGGCTGAAAGCAGTTGATGATACTGTAGGACTTAGACAAGTGGTAAATGCAACAAGTTCTGATATTGTATCATATAATAGCACTAACAGATTTCCAAGAAAGGAAACATTTAGACATTTATGGTCTGTTTACATATATCTTAGAGGCTATTTATACAGAACATTTGTATAAAACCCATATAAACTACATTTATAATTGTATAACAATATTTTCGGTTGACAATAATTCTATTACACCATTTGTGATATATGACATGCCTATTTCACTTTTATTCTCCTCCATCAGTAAAATCAGGATTATGTCTCTACTGCTATTCATTCACATTAGACTGGGTTGTATTTCTCCCTGTCCAATATGGCTGCCATTTTCAACCCATGCTGGAACTTCAATAGGATCTCTATGGTTTATATTATGTACTGTAAGTGTCATCAGGTTGTGCGCGTACGTATCATGATATTTTTGATGTGTACGCGTCACCCCCCAGAGACACCAATGAGGATGCAGACAGCCTGGGAGATGCCAGCAGCCAGCCGGACACCGTCTCCATTGCCTCCCGCACCTCTCAGAACACAGCAGACAGCGACAAGGTAGAGACAGACTACACTACCCAGCAGCCACCACTGTTTACACAAAAAGTACCCAAGAGTGATCTGTTCTATGTGTATATACACTCATACAGAGACTCTAAGAGCTTCTAAGAGTGTAGGAGTTGTTATTGACGTTCTATGAGTGTAGTGACTTCCTTTACTAATGGAACATGTCCACTGCCAAGCCTGAGGCAGGGTTGTTTCTGACGCATACAGTCCACATTCAAAGTTCCCAAAAGCCAAACGGCAAAAACATTCAATGACATCCAGGGATGTGGTGCAACAAAACGATGATTGATTTTCCTTATATCTAACTAAAATGATTCTCTAATCAACTTAAGGCATAGATTACTTGACATGAAAATGCATATTATGATCTGTTTGTATGTCTGGTCAAAACTCGAAACCGCTCCTGTGTCTAGCTAGGACTCCCTCCACCCCTGAAGGCCCAACTTCCTGTCTTTATCACTAACACACTTACCCCAGTACAATGCATGGGCAAGAGGGGGAGCCAAAAACTAAGGTACACTAATAACAAAGGAATATACCTCAACCAGGTAAATATAAATCATAAAGGTATGTACCTAATAATTTATCACATACATTCATATATATATATATATATATACACTGCTCAAAAAAATAAAGGGAACACTTAAACAACACAATGTAACTCCAAGTCAATCACACTTCTGTGAAATCAAACTGTCCACTTAGGAAGCAACACTGATTGACAATAAATGTCACATGCTGTTGTGCAAATGGAATAGACAACAGGTGGAAATTATAGGCAATTACCAAGACACCCCCAATAAAGGAGTGGTTCTGCAGGTGGGGACCACAGACCACTTCTCAGTTCCTATGCTTCCTGGCTGATGTTTTGGTCACATTTGAATGCTGGCGGTGCTTTCACTCTAGTGGTAGCATGAGACGGAGTCTACAGCCCACACAAGTGGCTCAGGTAGTGCAGCTCATCCAGGATGCCACATCAATGCGAGCTGTGGCAAGAAGGTTTGCTGTGTCTGTCAGCGTACTGTCCAGAGCATGGAGGCGCTACCAGGAGACAGGCCAGTACATCAGGAGACGTGGAGGAGGCCGTAGGAGGGCAACAACCCAGCAGCAGGACCGCTTACTCCGCCTTTGTGCAAGGAGGAGCAGGAGAAGCACTGCCATGGCCCTGCAAAATGACCTCCAGCAGGCCACAAATGTGCATGTGTCTGCTCAAACGGTCAGAAACAGACTCCATGAGGGTGGTATGAGGGCCCGACGCCCACAGGTGGGGGTTGTGCTTACAGCCCAACACCATGCAGGACGTTTGGCATTTGCCAGAGAACACCAAGATTGGCAAATTCGCCACTGGCGCCCTGTGCTCTTCACAGATGAAAGCAGGTTCACACTGAGCACGTGACAGACGTGACAGAGTCTGGAGACGCCGTGGAGAACGTTCTGCTGCCTGCAACATCCTCCAGCATGACCGGTTTGGCGGTGGGTCAGTCATGGTGTGGGGTGGCATTTCTTAGTGGGGCCGCACAGCCCTCCATGTGCTCGCCAGAGGTAGCCTGACTGCCATTAGGTACCGAGATGAGATGCTCAGACCCCTTGTGAGACCATATGCTGGTGCGGTTGGCCCTGGGTTCCTCCTAATGCAAGACAATGCTAGACCTCATGTGGCTGGAGTGTGTCAGCAGTTCCTGCAAGAGGAAGAAATTGATGCTATGGACTGGCCCGCCCGTTCCCCAGACCTGAATCCAATTGACCACATCTGGGACATCATGTCTCGCTCCATCCACCAATGCCACGTTGCACCACAGACTGTCCAGGAGTTGGTGGATGCTTTAGTCCAGGTCTGGGAGGAGATCCCTCAGGAGACCATCCGCCACCTCATCAGGAGCATGCCCAGGTGTTGTAGGGAGGTCATACAGGCACGTGGAGGCCACACACACTACTGAGCCTCATTTTGACTTGTTTTAAGGACATTACATCAAAGTTGGATCAGCCTGTAGTGTGGTTTTCCACTGTAATTTTGACTGTGACTCCAAATCCAGACCTCCATGGGTTGATAAATTGGATTTCCATTGATTATTTTTGTGTGATTTTGTTGTCAGCACATTCAACTATGTAAAGAAAAAAGTATTTAATAAGATTATTTCTTTCATTCAGATCTAGGATGTGTTGTTTAAGTGTTCCCTTTATTTTTTTGAGCAGTATATATATATATATATATACACACATACATGGAGCTCTGTATGTTCTGTCTTTTATACAAATATGTCCAAATCGGCTCTAACATACCGGCCCCTAATTGTTAACTGCACTGAATGCATAACAAGGACTTAATATTGAAAAATAGAGCCAATACACAAAATATACTATACCAGAGCAGTATTACGGTTCATAGCTATGTACATGTACAAGGTCCCATATAGGACAAGAGTCCAGTGATCTCAGTCCCAGATTGGAAGTGTTCAAGTGTTCAACATCCCAAAATTCAAGAGTACGACATCCAAGAATCAGAGGTGCACGTGATTTGAAGATGGAGATCTGTGTGTGTGTGTGTGTGTGTGTGTGTGTGTGTGTGTGTGTGTGTGTGTGTGTGTGTGTGTGTGTGTGTGTGTCTCATTCAGCCGCCTCCAGGAGCAGACAGAGTTTATTGATAGGTCTCTGTAAGATGTTGGTCTTAACCATGACGCTCCGGACAAGACCTTTGACCCCTGGCAAAGCCTCCACCACACACCCCAGTAGCCAAGAGTTCCTTGGAGCTGTGTCATCCACGATGGAAACAAGATCACCAGGACTGAAGTTTCTCTTAGTTTTGTTCCACTTGTTCTACTCCTGCATAAGTGGAGATAGTCCCTTATCCATCTCTTCCAGAAGAGGTCAGTGATATATTGTACTTGCTTCCATCTCCTTCGTGAGTATAGGTCTCCTCTCTGGAATAGTCCTGGTGGCAGGACTGGCTTTGTTTTCAGATGAAGCAGATGGTTCGGAGTCTGGGGTTCTAGATCATTAGGGTCATTTGTTACAGTTGTGATTGGTCTGTCGTTCATGATCGCCTCAACTTCACACAAGGCTGTCTGCAAAGCCTCATCATCCAGTTCTTGCTCTTTAAGGACTGAATAGAGGATCTTTTTCAACCTCTCCCATACTCCCCCATGGTGGGCTCCAGAGGGAGGGTTGAATGACCAGTTCACTCCTTCCTTCAGTAATGCATTTTGAATCTTGTTGTGATCCAGCTCTTTCAACGCTTCTCCTAGCTTTCTGTGTGTTCCAACAAAGTTGGTGCCATTGTCTGTTCTGATACTTGTTACTGGGCCTCTTCGACAGATGAACCTGCGTAGGGCATTGATGCAGGAATCAGTATCCAGATAACTAGCAAATTCTAAGTGGACAGCTCGACTCACAAGGCAAGTAAAGATCACACCATACCCCTTCACATGAACGCGGCCTCGCTTCACCTCTATGGGGACGAAGTAATCTATGCCCACATTGGTGAAAGGTGGCAAATCAGGTGACACCCAATCTGTGGAAGGTCGGCCATCTTCTGTTCTCCAGCTCTAGCTTGCACCCGCCTGCAGAAGACACAGCTCTTAGGATCTTCCATGCTAAGGAGTTGGCACATGGCATCTAATATCGCTGGCCAAGACTGGAAAGCATGTGTCCTCTCCCAGAGTGGCCAACCTGCTCATGGATGTGGAGTAAGATCAGTCTGGAGATGTGGAAGTCTTTGGGCAGGATCATAGGATTCTTTAGTTCCATAGGCATAGCAGCTTTGCTTAACCTTCCTCCCACTCTCAGAATGCCATTGTCAACAATTGGATAAAGCTTACAGATTGAGCCGCTTCCCTTGGCACACTGTATTCCTTTCACAATGAGTGCAATTTGTTTAAAGTGCTGTCTTTGCTCAAATCGAATGATTACCTTTTCTGCTTCATCTAGGTCATCCACAGACAGACTTTATTTTCCAAACGTTAGTTTGAACATGTAAATTTGTTTCTTCAATGAGTTTTTAAACTCTGATCTGATTCTAGATCCGGTTTTGTGAGAACTTTCCTTTTCTGGCTTAACCGTAGAAGATCTCTTCAGTTTCAGCATCCAGGCAACTGCTTTCTTCCTTGTTGAATAGTACTCAATCAGTTTGCTGGTCGGACTCTTTTCTTCCACTCTTGTACTGTTTACGATGATGACATCTTTTCTCACCACTGGATCATCTGGAGGGATGGAGCCAAGCTCCTCGGGGACTTTCGGCAAGTGTGTTTCTGCTTTTTCCAGGAATGCTGGTCCTTTGAGCAATCTCTTTGAGTTCAGGAAAGTTTCAGCATGTAACCCTCTTGAGGCATCGGCGGCTGGGTTGGGTTTGGAGATCAAATACCTCTACTGTTTTGCTTTCGATATGTCACGGATCACAGCAACCCTATTAGCCACAATGGTATGGAATCTCTTGGTATCGTTGCGGATGTATTGTAGCACAGACTGGCTTTCTGTCCAGGAAGTTGACTCCTAGAGTTAAATCTGGAGCTCCAACCTTAACATCCTGTCCACTCGCACTGCCAATGTTGCGGCAGCAACTTCCAGTCTGGGGATTGTGATCTGCTTGAGTGGAGTCACTCTTGATTTCCCCAGCATGAATGCGATGTGGACCTTTTCCATACCGTTTGTGAACCTAAGGTAACTTGCCGTGCCACAACCTTGTTCACTTGCGCCACCGAAGTGATGCAGCTGTTCTCAGGCATCATGCACCAGTCAGTCTGGAATCTGGACAGCTGGTCCAGCTCTGAGAGACATCTCTTCCATGATATAAAGTGTTCTTCGGGGATGACTTGGTCCCATCCACACTTTAGCTTGCAGAAGCCTTGAAGAATCTGCTTTGCCTTCAAGATAAATGGGGAGGGGAAACCTAATGGATGGTAAACAGAGCTGATGGTTGAGAGATACATCTTCTCGTAAGGGGTCTGTTCTTGACAGTGACTCGGAAGGTAGACGCATCACTTTCAATGTTCCATCGGATTCCAAGTGCTTTTTCAACAAGCAGCTTCTCTCTGTCCAGGTCCAGTTATTTTATCTGCTTGGCTTTGTGTTCCTCAGGGATAGAATCCAGCGCAGCACGGCTGTTGCTGACCCACTTGGTCAACTTGAACCTACCCTGACAGCACACATCTCTGAGGTTTTTTTGTGAGAGCTATGGCTTGTTCTTCTGTACCACTAGATTTGAGGCAGTCATCAACATAGAAGTTGAACTTGACTGTTTCATTCACCTCTTCATCGTACTTCTCACAGTTGTCTTCTGCTGTCTTTCGTAGTGCAACTTGGAGAGGATATAGCACCGAAGAGATGTCTTTCTGTACTTCTCCAATCTTTTGTTACTGTCACCATCTGGCCACCATAGGAATCGCAGGAAGTGAGCGATTCTTCTCCCCTCCTCTGAGGCAGTGCAGTACAGAGAGCCAAAACAGGACCAGAGGGGTGTCTCCCCAAAACAATAGACTAGTCTCATGACCTCATCCCTGTAGCAGTAGCTGTGTGGGTTGTGTGTGTGTATATGTGTTACGAGGGTGTTCCCCTCACACAGTGTTAAAAGTCATTCTGATACTTTTGGGGAACAGTTCACCAGTGCTGTCTTGGTATGTATACATTTCTGCACATCTTGAATTTTTAATTTAGATTGTGTGTTTAGTATGAATATACATAGATATTATTATACACGTTATTATGACCATGTTATTATGATATGGTCATTTAGCAAACGCTCTTAACCAGGACGACTGACGGAACCGTCAGCCCATATAGTAAGGTATTCAGTATGTCGTCAATGCAGGAATCAACCCACAACCTTGCTGTTGCAGCACCATGCCTCTAGACTGACCCACTGAGACATTGGGAGCAGGTATTTTACCATTTTAGGTATTTGTTGGTATGTGGCCTATGTAAGTGTGTGTGTGTATGTGGTCACAACCAAACTGTTCAGAGCTGAGTGTATTTTCACCATCAGTACTACTACTGTACTGAGAGTTCTTCACCCAGTTTGTACTGCTCACTTTCACAATATCTGTCTCTGTTGCTCTCTCTCTCTCTTTCCTTCCCTCAGTCTCTCTCTGTCCTCCCATTCTCTCTCTCTCTCCCTCTCTCTCTCTCTTTATCTCTCTCTCTTTCCTCCCATTCTCTCTCTCTCTCTCTCCTCCCATTCTCTCTCTCTCTCTCTCTCTGTCTCTCTCTCGGTTGGTCTGTCTCTCTCTCTGTTGGGAAAGCTGTGTCCGTATGGCGGGCTTCCCAAAACATCTGTGAATGATTTGGATGGGGAACACCCCAACAGTCCCCATGGTGTGTGTGTGTGTGTGTGTGTGTGTGTGTGTGTGTGTGTGTGTGTGTGTGTGTGTGTGTGTGTGTGTGTGTGTGTGTGTGTGTGTGTGTGTGTGTGTTTTTGATAACAGACAGCTCCTGGAAGGACAGCCGTGATTTACATATTCACATATTTATCCAATCAGCATGTTTCTCTCATAGGAACACTAAAGGAGGACTATATATCATACTTCCTTCGTTCTCTCTCTCCCTCACTCCCCTTTCTTCCCTCCCTACCTACCTCTGTTCCTCTTTGCACTCACCTCTTCTCTCTCGCTTCTTCTCTCCTGCCTTTATTCTCTCCTTTCCTTTCCTTTCCTTTCTCCCATCGTCTCTCTCTCCCCTCCTCTCTCTCTCATACCCTCCCTGTCCTCCCCTCCCCCTCCTCCCCTTTCTTTCTTTCTTTCTTTCTCTTTCTCTTTCTTTCTTTCTTTCTCTTTCTTTCTTTCTTTCTTTCTTTCTTTCTCTCTCTCTCTCTCTCTCTCTCCTCTCCTCTCTCTCTCCCTGTCTCCCTCTCTCTCTCTCCCTGTCTCGCCCCTCTTCTTTCTTATACCCTATCCTGTCTCTCCCCTCCTCCCTCTCTCTCTCTCTCTCTCCCTGTCTCTCCCCTCTCTCTCTTATACCCTCCCTGTCTCTCCCTTCCTCACTCTCTCTCTCTCTCCATCTGTCCCATCCTCTCTTTCTCATACCCTATCCTGCCTCTCCCCTCCTCCCTCTCTCTCTCTCTCTCTCTCTCCATGTCTCTCCCCTCCTCTCTCTCTCTCCCTTGTTGTGAGTGTTTTCCTTCTTCTGTCTGTACCATAAGGATCAGGTCATGCTCTAGTCAGGTGTTTCAAAACACCTAGGGCTGGAATCACACTGGAAACCCAGTGTTTCAGGGCTATTGAACCCTATTCAATCAGAACTGGCAACCCGGGTTTTAAGGGTTATTGAACCCTATTCAATCAGAACTGGCAACCTGGGGTTTAAGGGTTATTGACCCTATTCAATCAGAACTGGCAACCTGGGGTTTAAGAGTTATTGACCCTATTCAATCAAAACAGGCAACACAGAATTTCAGAGTTATTGGCACTATTCAATCAGAACTGGCAACCCAGAGTTTCAGGGCTATTGACCCTATTCAATCAGAACTGGCAACACAGAGTTTCAGGGCTATTGACCCTATTCAATCAGAATTGGCAACCCAGAGTTTCAGGGTTATTGACCCTAATTCAACCAGAACTGGCAACCCAGAGTTTCAGGGCTATTGACCCTAATTCAATCAGAACTGATAACCCAGAGTTTCAGGGTTATTGACCCTATTCAATCAAACTGGGAACCCAGAGTTTCAGGGCTATTGACCCTAATTCAATCAGAACTGATAACCCAGAGTTTCAGGGTTATTGACCCTATTCAATCAAACTGGCAACCCAGAGTTTCAGGGCTATTGAACCAATTCAATCAGAACTGGTTTATGGGGGTAAGACAAAGGGGGTCAAGAGAGGTCATTTGGGAGGATTTACATGTGAGACTATGTGGGATAGTGTGCCTGTCTGTGCTCTGCCCTGCCCTGCATACCAGTGTCAACGTTAAGACCACAACTTCTACAGGTCTCAGTCTTCCCTGTCGTTCATAGACTGTTACTTATACTCTATACTTTCACTACCCTCTCAAAGCTTTAGCTCATACTTTAAAATTACCACATTTTACACAATGTTTTCTTTCTTTATTAAATGAGTGGGGACTAACCGCTAGACAACCTGAGGCCACTCACTTTACACAATGTTAACACACCCTCTCTCTCTTTCTATCTCTCTCTCTTTCTCTGCTATCTGTCGCCCTCCTCTCTAGCTGTCCGGTGGCTGTGAGTTGACCGTGGTCCTGTTGGACTTCTCGGCGGGCGGGGCCGAGGAGCTGAGTGTTCGTTGCGGTCAGACCGTGGAGCTAGTGGAGCGGTCCAGTGAGCGATCGGGCTGGTGTCTGGTCAGGACCACAGACCACACCCCCCCACAGGAGGGCCTGGTACCCATGACTGCCCTCTGCCTTTCCCACTCCCACAGCGCTGACATGGACGGCTTGATGCCTGCCACCACCAACACTGCCACCGCTGGGAAAGGTGAGACTGACGGAGTTCTGGGGTGGAATGCGTGGGAACGTATGGGGAGTCATTTTGATACTTTTGTAAAAAGTGTTTGTTGTTTTAGCTGAATTCCTAGTGGTTTTACCTTGGTGAGGTCTACAGAGTTACTTTCTCACTCTTGGAGGTTCAGAAACACAACTCCATCTCTGGTCGTTATGGTGACCTGTGTCAGTCCAGTCTGGTGGCCTTCAAATAGGAAGTGGTATTATTGTTCTTGGGTCACTTCCTCTCTGCTGCTGTTAATTTCCTGTTTAATCTAGGGGAAATTTCAACATCCCACTCAAGAACCTTCTCAACTGCCAAAATGCTGACGTGCATAACTCTAAACTTTCATTAAAATACTCCATGAACATTTACATTTGATATACATAGCAAATCAGGGCCCAGATTCACAAGACCTTCTTAAGAAGACATTTCTTCTTAACTGCCATTTTTAACGATAGACTTAAGAAGAAAGTTAAGCAAACTTGCTGTTCCTCAAAAAGGTTATTGGAAATGTTCTTGCGCAATTTCTTCTGTTTCTCCTTAAGCAAAAAGTTAAGAAGAAATTAGATTCTTGAAAATAAAGTTATTGTAAGTGTTCTTAATTCCAAGATAGCTCAACCCTTTGTCTAAACTCAGGGTAGTGAGAGAAAAATCTCATGAAAGCAATGGAACGTTTAATTCACTCACAAACTTCATCTGAAAGTTTCAGTATTGATTATTTTAAACCCCAAAACATGTTTTAAGAACAGTAATCTCAGTAAGAAATATGCTAACATGATTGCCACTGCTAGATATGTAGCTAGCTAAAATGGTTGCCTACCAACAAACATCTTAAGAAGATTTGTAAGAAGATATTTAAGAAGTTCATAAGAAAATCAATAAATATTAAGATATTGTTGAGAAATTGCACATCTTATGAACTTATTATTTTTTTTAAATCTTAAGAAGCTTCTTAAGTTTTTGCGTAAGAAGTGTTTTGTGACTCCAGCCAAAGAGAGAGGGAAGGCAGGTAAAAAGAGAAGTGAAGAAAAGAGCAGAAAGGAGCTTTAGATGATGGTAATTCAGTCTGACGGGCGTTCACTCAAACAAACAGTCTTCAATCTTTCATTTTTTACCTCTGCATTATAAATGCAGTTTAGTGTAGTTCCTGAAACTCACTATGGGACTCCCTCTGTGTGTGTGTGTGTGTGTGTGTGTGTGTGTGTGTGTGTGTGTGTGTGTGTGTGTGTGTGTGTGTGTGTGTGTGTGTGTGTGTGTGTGTGTGTGTGTGTGTGTGTGTGTGTGTGTGTGTGAAGGTTAACTTACAAGCTGGGTAACTATCGTACCAGTTTTAATCTCCAGTTTGTTGTGGCAGCTCAGAATAAAGAATTCCTGCCTGACCTGAGAACACGCACACAGACACACACATACAGTACACACACACACACACACACACACACACACACACACACACACATACAGTACACACACACACACACACACACACACACACACACACATACAGTACACACACACACACACACACACACACACACATACAGTACACACACACACACACATACAGTACACACACACACACACACACACAAGGGTAAAGGTAAAGCCACAGGTGGAGTTCAGAGGTTTATACATTGACCTGACTGTCAAACATTGACGCTAAAGTTAAAACCCAACATACACGTCGTGTGTGTGTGTGTGTGTGTGTCTGTGTGTGTGTGTGTGTGTGTGTGTGTGTGTGTGTGTGTGTGTGTGTGTGTGTGTGTGTGTGTGTGTGTGTGTGTGTGTGTGTGGGTGTGTGTGTGTGTGTGTGTGTGTGTGTGTGTGTCTGTGTCTGTGTGTGTGTCTGTGTGTGTGTGTGTCTGTGTGTGTGTGTGTACGGCATGGGAAAACAATACTAGTAGAAGCACAGCAGGTGAAAACTGCAGTGTCCTACTTTAGAGTGTAACACACATTAAATACATGATCACACAGACACACATTCACACACAATGTCTCTCAATCATTTAACTTCATTCGCTAGTTATCTAACTTAATCCCGCCTCTTTCCTTAAAACTGCTCAGCTCTAACTCCGCCTTTATAAACAGTTTAGATCTCAGAGTTGAGTTCAGTTTGAGTCTGGAGTTAGGAGAAGAACCTCTATCCCTCCTCTCTCTGTCTGTCTGTCTCTCTGTCTGTCTGTCTCTCTGTCTGGGTGAGGTGGTAGGGGGGAGGCATGCGCAGGAGGAGAGGCTGTTGCTCCAGGGTTTGGGGTTGGATCCTGGGAGAGATTGATGAGACAGGTGAGTGTGTGTGTGTGTGTGTGTGTGTGTGTGTGTGTGTGTGTGTGTGTGTGTGTGTGTGTGTGTGTGTGTGTGTGTGTGTGTGTGTGTGTGTGTGTGTGTGTGTGTGTGTGTGTGTGTGTGGTAGTATAGCTGACTTTGCTTTGATTTGGTCCTATGATGCGTGTTGTTGTAGTTGTTGGATAGAGTGGGAGATAGAAAGACAGAGAGAAAAAGGGAGAGAGAGAGAGAGAGAGATTGTAAGAGCAACATGGACACATAAGCTGATGTTTTGCCAGGCTAGGACAATGTATTAATAGTTATGATCTTCTAACATATCCCATTTACAACACACATATACACACAGATTTGGTGGCCATACCTGAAATTCCTCCACTCCATCTCTCTGCCTCTGTCCGTGTCCATGTCTGTTTGGCTACTAGACTAGTTAGTCAGGTTATACTAGATAGTCAGGTTTTGCTCACTCATTTCTGCTGAAATTGCTCCAGATATGTTCACCCACCCACCCAGAAACACACTTATCCCTGGGCGTTGTGTGTTTGTTGTTTCTGTGTGTGCGTTTGGGTCAGTCATACAGAAACTGAGAGTTCCTGTGGTCTGGGGTTTGTTGTCTCAGAGGAAGTTTACCTGAAAAAGGGAACTGCCGTCCACCCAAAGCCTGCACTTTCCTCCCTCTCTCCTTTCCTCCTTCCTCCTTCTCTCTCACTCACTCTCTCTCCCACCTTTTCTCCCTCCTTCTGCAGTTTTTGTCAACCCAGCATGCTGTACTTCCCTCACTACCGCTCTCTCTTTCCCTCCACCCTACCTTCTTCCCTTCTTCCCACCCTTTCTCTTCCCTCCTACAGTCCTATCGAACAACAACACACTTACAATACTTTGAGAGATATTCCTTTCAAAATCTATTTCTTTAGGAGGGGGTTGTATACTACATTCAAAAATCATGGGCATTAATATGGAGTTGGTCCCCAGTTTGCTGCTATAACAGCCTCCACTCTTCTGGGAAGGCTTTCCACTGTGTTGGAACATTGCTGCAGGGACTTGCATTTCATTCAGCCAAAAGCGCATTAGTGAGGTCGGGCACTGATGTTGGGCAATTAGGCCTGCCTTGCAGTCGGCGTTCCAATTCATCCCAAAGGTGTTCGATGGGGTTGAGGTCAGGGCTCTGTGCAGCCCAGTCAAGTTCTTCCACACAGATCTCGACAAACCATTTCTGTATGGACCTCACTTTGTGCACGGGGGCATTGTCATGCTGAAACAGGAAAGGGCCTTCCCCAAACTGTTGCCACAAAGTTGGAAGCAAAGAATCGTCTAGAATGTCATTGTATGCTGTAGCGTTATTTCCCTTCACTGGAACTAAGGCGCCTAACCCAAAACATGAAAAACAGCCCCAGACCATTATTCCTCCTCCACCGAACTTTACAGTTGGCACTATGCATTCGGGCAGCTGGCGTTCTCCTGGCATCCGCCAAACCCAGATTCGTCTGTCAGACTGCCAGATGGTGAAACGTGATTCATCACTCTAGAGAACACGTTTCCACTGCTCCAGAGTCCAATGGCAGCGAGCTTTACACCTTTCCAGCCGACGCCTGGCGCAGGGTGATCTTAGGCTTGTGTGCGGCTGCTCAGCCATGGAAACCCATTTCATAAAGCCACCAACAAACAGTTCTTGTGCTGACGTTGCTTCCAGAGGCAGTTTGGAACTCGGTACTGAGTGTTGCGACCGAGGACAGACGATTTTTACGCGCTACGCGCTTCACCACTTGGCGGTCCCGTTCTGTGAGTTTGTGTGGCCTAGCACTTCGCTGCTGAGCCGTTGTTGCTCCTAGACATTTCCACTTCACAATAACTTGTTGGATAGGTGGCATCCTATGACTGTGCCACGTTGACAGTTATTGAGCTCTTCATTAAGGCCATTCTACTGCCGATGTTTGTCTATGTAGATTGCATGGCTGTGTGTTCAATTTTATACACCCGTCAGCAACTGGTGTGGCTGAAATAGCCAAATCCACTCATTTGAACTAACAGTGTATTCGGAAAGTATTCAGACCCCTTCACTTTTCCCCAAAAATGTTACGTTACAGCCTTATTCTAAAATGAATTAAATTGTTTTCCCCCCTAATCAATCTACACACAATACCCCATAATGACAAAGCAAAAACAGGTTTATAGATGTTTTTTTATTTATAATATATATTTTTTTGAAATATCAAATTTACATAAGTATTAAGACCCAGTACTTTTTTACTCAGTACTTTGTTGAAGCACCTTTGCCAGTGATTACAGCCTTGAGTCTTCTTTGGTATGACGATACAAGCTTGGCACACCTGTATTTGGGGAGTTTCTCCCCTTCTTCTCTGCAGATCCTCTCAAGCTCTGTCAGGTTGGATGGGGAGTGTTGCTGCACAGCTATGTTCAGGTCTCTACAGAGATGTTTGATTGTGTTCAAGTCCAGGCTCTGGCTGGGCCACTCAAGGACATTCAGAGACTTGTCCCAAAGCCACTCCTGCATTGTCTTGGCTGTGTGCTTAGGGTCGTTGTCCTGTTGGAAGCTGAACCTTCGCCCCAGTCTGAGGTCCTGAGCGCTTTGGAGCAGGTTTTTATCAAGGACCTCTCTAATACTTTGTTCCGTTCATCTTTCCCTCGATCCTGACTAGTCTCCCAGTCCCTGACACTGAAAAACATCCCCACAGCATGATGTAGCCACCACCATGCTTCACCGTAGGGATGATATTGGCCAAGTGATGAGTGGTGCCTGGTTTCCTCCAGATGTGACACTTGGCATTCAGGCCAAATCTTGGTTTCATCAGACCAGAGAATCTGTTTCTCATGGTCTGAGAGTCAGGTGGGCTGTCAGGTGCATTTTACTGAGTAGTTGCTTCCATCTGGCCACTCTACCATAAAGGCCTGGTTGGTGGAGTTTTGCAAGGTTCTCCCATCTCAACAGAGGAACTCTGGAGCTCTGTCAGAGTGACCATCGGGTTCTTGGTCACCTCCGTGACCAGGCTTTATATCCCAGGCCTATTCTTGATAACTTCAGCAAAACAGAATGATCAACAGTATCAAACGATCTTTTTAGCATCCAAGGCATTGACAAGATCCTTAACAACTAGCGTGGCTGCTGTGGTAGTATTATGCCCAGGCCTAAACCCGGATTGGTTTATATTAAGATTACAATTATCAGATAAACAGGAACAAAGTTGTGCATTAACCAAGGATTCAAGAATCCTAGCTAAACAAGGTAGTCTTGAAATGGGGCGATAGTTGTTAAGATCCTTTGTATCCCAACCCTTATGGAGTGGCAGCACAGATTTCCCTGCTTTTGGAATACTTCCTGATAACAATGTTAAATAACAAATGTGGGCTACTGATCCAGCAATAAGGGGAGCTGCACACTTAAGCAGACCAGGATCCAAATGATCAGCCCCTGTGGATTTTTTATTGTCTAATGTTAGTGAATCATCCAGGACTTATTTATCAGTGAATTTCTGAAAAGAAAACTCCTGCCCAGCATTTTCAGTATCATACAATAGTTTTTCACCATCAACATCCAAACTACTCTTTTAAAGAGCTGACTTTGAAATACATTCAAATATATAGCCCGCTGATATACAATGGTGATTAAATACATTAATGATATCAATTTTGTCAGTAATAGGGCCAGAATATAAATTCATTTCATGGGGGAGAGAAGAGGAGACACAACCCTTCAGTGATTTAACAGCTTTCCAAAATGGAGCTGGGTTCCCTGTACATTCAGATAGTGTATCAACATAATCATCTGATTTTGCTTTTTAACTAGTTTTACACACAGATTTCTCAATCGCCTTAAAGACTGCCAGTCTGGGCCCGAGTCTGTGAATCTAGCTTTGGCCCAGGCAGCATCTCTGTTGTGTATGACTTCAGATAGCTCTGGACTGAACCAAGGGCAAGACCTATTTTTAATTCTCCGTTTTTTAAAGGGAGCATGTTTATCTGCAGTACAATGTAAAACATTTGAGAAGTGGTTCAAAGCCAACTCTGGGTCAGGTATAGATGCAATACAATCAAAGTCACCAAAATAAAGATCTCCAAAAAAGGCCTGTTCATTGAAATGTTTAAAATCCCTCTTGTTGATAAAACGAGGTTTGGATCTTGGCATCCGCATATCCCTGACACATACAATGGGACAGTGGTCACTAATATCCAAAGCAAACACTCCACTCCCAGCATATTTCTCTGGAGTATTTGTAAATATGAGGTCAATCAAAGTCAAGTTTGGACGTGTTGGCTTTGTAATCAGCTGGGTCAAATTTAGATTAGTACAAAAATCCTTTAAACAGTCAGCATCCTGCGTTCCCCATGCAAGATTAACATCTCCAGAAATTAACACCTCTGGGGTAGTAAAAATGGCAAATTAATCAGTGAGTTCATTTAGTACATATTTCTTGGCGGAGGGGGGACGATAGATTCCTATAACTTATTTTTGAGTTTGAACCCAACTAAAGACTTAAAGCCAACAAATCAAATTGTTTAGGACGGGAGGTAGCCTTTAATAACAGAGACACAGAAATAAGATTATTTGTGTAAATAGCAACACCACCCCCTTTGCCTTTCCTATCGGCACTAAACACATTGTTGCCAACCATAGCAACCTCACAGTCCAGGGTTTTATCAGTTAATCAGGTTTCTGGTAAAATAAAAATATCAGGGTCTGCCTGAGAGGCCAAGATCTTAACATGATCCATTTTAGGTAATAAACTACGAATGTTAATGTCAGGTGTGTGTGTACTGGGAGTGGAGTCAGGTGTGTGTGTACTGGTAGTGGAGTCAGGTGTGTGTGTACTGGGAGTGGAGTCAGGTGTGTGTGTACTGGTAGCGGAGTCAGGTGTGTGTGTACTGGTAGCGGAGTCAGGTGTGTGTGTACTGGTAGTGGAGTCAGGTGTGTGTGTACTGGGAGTGGAGTCAGGTGTGTGTGTACTGGGAGTGGAGTCAGGTGTGTGTGTACTGGTAGCGGAGTCAGGTGTGTGTGTACTGGGAGTGGAGTCAGGTGTGTGCGTACTGGGAGTGGAGTCAGGTGTGTGTGTACTGGGAGTGGAGTCAGGTGTGTGTGTACTGGGAGTGGAGTCAGGTGTGTGTGTACTGGTAGCGGAGTCAGGTGTGTGTGTACTGGGAGTGGAGTCAGGTGTGTGCGTACTGGGAGTGGAGTCAGGTGTGTGCGTACTGGGAGTGGAGTCAGGTGTGTGCGTACTGGGAGTGGAGTCAGGTGTGTGTATACTGGTAGTGGAGTCAGGTGTGTGTGTACTGGGAGTGGAGTCAGGTGTGTGTGTACTGGTAGTGGAGTCAGGTGTGTGCGTACTGGGAGTGGAGTCAGGTGTGTGTGTACTGGGAGTGGAGTCAGGTGTGTGTGTACTGGGAGTGGAGTCAGGTGTGTGTGTACTGGGAGTGGAGTCAGGTGTGTGTGTACTGGTAGTGGAGTCAGGTGTGTGTGTACTGGGAGTGGAGTCAGGTGTGTGCGTACTGGGAGTGGAGTCAGGTGTGTGTGTACTGGGAGTGGAGTCAGGTGTGTGTGTACTGGGAGTGGAGTCAGGTGTGTGTGTACTGGGAGTGGAGTCAGGTGTGTGTGTACTGGGAGCGGAGTCAGGTGTGTGTGTACTGGGAGTGGAGTCAGGTGTGTGTGTACTGGTAGTGGAGTCAGGTGTGTGTGTACTGGGAGCGGAGTCAGGTGTGTGTGTACTGGTAGTGGAGTCAGGTGTGTGTGTACTGGTAGTGGAGTCAGGTGTGTGTGTACTGGTAGCGGAGTCAGGTGTGTGTGTACTGGTAGCGGAGTCAGGTGTGTGTGTACTGGGAGTGGAGTCAGGTGTGTGCGTACTGGGAGTGGAGTCAGGTGTGTGTGTACTGGGAGTGGAGTCAGGTGTGTGTGTACTGGGAGTGGAGTCAGGTGTGTGTGTACTGGTAGCGGAGTCAGGTGTGTGTGTACTGGGAGTGGAGTCAGGTGTGTGCGTACTGGGAGTGGAGTCAGGTGTGTGCGTACTGGGAGTGGAGTCAGGTGTGTGCGTACTGGGAGTGGAGTCAGGTGTGTGTATACTGGTAGTGGAGTCAGGTGTGTGTGTACTGGGAGTGGAGTCAGGTGTGTGTGTACTGGTAGTGGAGTCAGGTGTGTGCGTACTGGGAGTGGAGTCAGGTGTGTGTGTACTGGGAGTGGAGTCAGGTGTGTGTGTACTGGGAGTGGAGTCAGGTGTGTGTGTACTGGGAGTGGAGTCAGGTGTGTGTGTACTGGTAGTGGAGTCAGGTGTGTGTGTACTGGGAGTGGAGTCAGGTGTGTGCGTACTGGGAGTGGAGTCAGGTGTGTGTGTACTGGGAGTGGAGTCAGGTGTGTGTGTACTGGGAGTGGAGTCAGGTGTGTGTGTACTGGGAGTGGAGTCAGGTGTGTGTGTACTGGGAGCGGAGTCAGGTGTGTGTGTACTGGGAGTGGAGTCAGGTGTGTGTGTACTGGTAGTGGAGTCAGGTGTGTGTGTACTGGGAGCGGAGTCAGGTGTGTGTGTACTGGTAGTGGAGTCAGGTGTGTGTGTACTGGTAGTGGAGTCAGGTGTGTGTGTACTGGTAGCGGAGTCAGGTGTGTGTGTACTGGTAGCGGAGTCAGGTGTGTGTGTACTGGGAGCGGAGTCAGGTGTGTGTGTACTGGTAGCGGAGTCAGGTGTGTGTGTACTGGTAGTGGAGTCAGGTGTGTGTGTACTGGTAGTGGAGTCAGGTGTGTGTGTACTGGTAGCGGAGTCAGGTGTGTGTGTACTGGTAGTGGAGTCAGGTGTGTGTGTACTGGTAGTGGAGTCAGGTGTGTGTGTACTGGTAGTGGAGTCAGGTGTGTGTGTACTGGTAGTGGAGTCAGGTGTGTGTGTACTGGTAGTGGAGTCAGGTGTGTGTGTACTGGGAGCGGAGTCAGGTGTGTGTGTACTGGTAGCGGAGTCAGGTGTGTGTGTACTGGTAGCGGAGTCAGGTGTGTGTGTACTGGTAGCGGAGTCAGGTGTGTGTGTACTGGTAGCGGAGTCAGGTGTGTGTGTACTGGTAGCGGAGTCAGGTGTGTGTGTACTGGTAGCGGAGTCAGGTGTGTGTGTACTGGGAGCGGAGTCAGGTGTGTCTGTACTGGTAGCGGAGTCAGGTGTGTGTGTACTGGGAGTGGAGTAAGGTGTGTGTGTACTGGTAGTGGTGTCAGGTGTGTGTGTACTGGGAGTGGAGTCAGGTGTGTGTGTACTGGTAGTGGAGTCAGGTGTGTGTGTACTGGTAGTGGAGTCAGGTGTGTGTGTACTGGTAGTGGAGTCAGGTGTGTGTGTACTGGTAGCGGAGTCAGGTGTGTGTGTACTGGTAGCGGAGTCAGGTGTGTGTGTACTGGTAGCGGAGTCAGGTGTGTGTGTACTGGTAGCGGAGTCAGGTGTGTGTGTACTGGGAGCGGAGTCAGGTGTGTGTGTACTGGTAGCGGAGTCAGGTGTGTGTGTACTGGGAGTGGAGTCAGGTGTGTGTGTACTGGTAGTGGAGTCAGGTGTGTGTGTACTGGGAGTGGAGTCAGGTGTCTGTGTACTGGTAGTGGAGTCAGGTGTGTGTGTACTGGGAGTGGAGTCAGGTGTGTGTGTACTGGTAGTGGAGTCAGGTGTGTGTACTGGGAGCGGAGTCAGGTGTGTGTGTACTGGTAGCGGAGTCAGGTGTGTGTGTACTGGTAGTGGAGTCAGGTGTGTGTGTACTGGTAGTGGAGTCAGGTGTCTGTGTACTGGTAGTGGAGTCAGGTGTGTGCGTACTGGGAGCGGAGTAAGGTGTGTGTGTACTGGTAGTGGAGTCAGGTGTGTGTGTACTGGTAGTGGAGTCAGGTGTCTGTGTACTGGTAGGGGAGTCAGGTGTGTGTGTACTGGTAGTGGAGTCAGGTGTGTGTGTACTGGTAGTGGAGTCAGGTGTGTGTGTACTGGTAGTGGAGTCAGGTGTGTGTGTACTGATAGTGGAGTCAGGTGTGTGTGTACTGGTAGTGGAGT
The DNA here is from genome assembly GCF_965601325.2 of Salmo salar. Taxonomy (NCBI): domain Eukaryota; kingdom Metazoa; phylum Chordata; class Actinopteri; order Salmoniformes; family Salmonidae; genus Salmo; species Salmo salar. The sequence goes on along the minus strand of NC_138306.1, from coordinate 80,588,260 downwards.
CAGGTGTGTGTGACTGGTAGTGGAGTCAGGTGTGTGTGTGTACTGGTAGTGGAGTCAGGTGTGTGTGTACTGGTAGGGAGTCAGGTGTGTGTGTACTGGTAGTGGAGTCAGGTGTGTGTGTACTGGTAGCGGAGTCAGGTGTGTGTGTACTGGTAGTGGAGTCAGGTGTGTGTGTACTGGTAGCGGAGTCAGGTGTGTGTGTACTGGTAGCGGAGTCAGGTGTGTGTGTACTGGTAGCGGAGTCAGGTGTGTGTGTACTGGTAGCGGAGTCAGGTGTGTGTGTACTGGTAGTGGAGTCAGGTGTGTGTGTACTGGTAGTGGAGTCAGGTGTGTGTGTACTGGTAGCGGAGTCAGGTGTGTGTGTACTGGTAGTGGAGTCAGGTGTGTGTGTACTGGTAGTGGAGTCAGGTGTGTGTGTACTGGTAGTGGAGTCAGGTGTGTGTGTACTGGTAGTGGAGTCAGGTGTGTGTGTACTGGTAGCGGAGTCAGGTGTGTGTGTACTGGTAGTGGAGTCAGGTGTGTGTGTACTGGTAGCGGAGTCAGGTGTGTGTGTACTGGTAGCGGAGTCAGGTGTGTGTGTACTGGTAGTGGAGTCAGGTGTGTGTGTACTGGTAGTGGAGTCAGGTGTGTGTGTACTGGTAGCTGGAGTCAGGTGTGTGTGTACTGGTAGCGGAGTCAGGTGTGTGTGTACTGGTAGCGGAGTCAGGTGTGTGTGTACTGGTAGTGGAGTCAGGTGTGTGTGTACTGGTAGCGGAGTCAGGTGTGTGTGTACTGGTAGTGGAGTCAGGTGTGTGTGTACTGGTAGCGGAGTCAGGTGTGTGTGTACTGGTAGTGGAGTCAGGTGTGTGTGTACTGGTAGCGGAGTCAGGTGTGTGTGTACTGGTAGCGGAGTCAGGTGTGTGTGTACTGGTAGTGGAGTCAGGTGTGTGTGTACTGGTAGCGGAGTCAGGTGTGTGTGTACTGGTAGTGGAGTCAGGTGTGTGTGTACTGGTAGCGGAGTCAGGTGTGTGTGTACTGGTAGTGGAGTCAGGTGTGTGTGTACTGGTAGCGGAGTCAGGTGTGTGTGTACTGGTAGTGGAGTCAGGTGTGTGTGTACTGGTAGCGGAGTCAGGTGTGTGTGTACTGGTAGTGGAGTCAGGTGTGTGTGTACTGGTAGTGGAGTCAGGTGTGTGTGTACTGGTAGCGGAGTCAGGTGTGTGTGTACTGGTAGCGGAGTCAGGTGTGTGTGTACTGGTAGTGGAGTCAGGTGTGTGTGTGTACTGGTAGTGGAGTCAGGTGTGTGTGTACTGGTAGTGGAGTCAGGTGTGTGTGTACTGGTAGCGGAGTCAGGTGTGTGTGTACTGGTAGTGGAGTCAGGTGTGTGTGTACTGGGAGTGGAGTCAGGTGTGTGTGTACTGGTAGCGGAGTCAGGTGTGTGTGTACTGGTAGTGGAGTCAGGTGTGTGTGTACTGGGAGCGGAGTCAGGTGTGTGTGTACTGGTAGTGGAGTCAGGTGTGTGTGTACTGGTAGCGGAGTCAGGTGTGTGTGTACTGGTAGTGGAGTCAGGTGTGTGTGTACTGGGAGTGGAGTCAGGTGTGTGTGTACTGGTAGCGGAGTCAGGTGTGTGTGTACTGGTAGTGGAGTCAGGTGTGTGTGTACTGTTAGTGGAGTCAGGTGTGTGTGTACTGGTAGTGGAGTCAGGTGTGTGTGTACTGGTAGTGGAGTCAGGTGTGTGTGTACTGGTAGCGGAGTCAGGTGTGTGTGTACTGGTAGCGGAGTCAGGTGTGTGTGTACTGGTAGTGGAGTCAGGTGTGTGTGTACTGGTAGCGGAGTCAGGTGTGTGTGTGTACTGGTAGTGGAGTCAGGTGTGTGTGTACTGGTAGTGGAGTCAGGTGTGTGTGTGTACTGGTAGTGGAGTCAGGTGTGTGTGTACTGGTAGTGGAGTCAGGTGTGTGTGTACTGGTAGCGGAGTCAGGTGTGTGTGTACTGGTAGCGGAGTCAGGTGTGTGTGTACTGGTAGTGGAGTCAGGTGTGTGTGTGTACTGGTAGCGGAGTCAGGTGTGTGTGTGTACTGGTAGTGGAGTCAGGTGTGTGTGTACTGGTAGTGGAGTCAGGTGTGTGTGTGTACTGGTAGTGGAGTCAGGTGTGTGTGTACTGGTAGTGGAGTCAGGTGTGTGTGTACTGGTAGTGGAGTCAGGTGTGTGTGTGTACTGGTAGCGGAGTCAGGTGTGTGTGTGTACTGGTAGTGGAGTCAGGTGTGTGTGTACTGGTAGTGGAGTCAGGTGTGTGTGTACTGGTAGTGGAGTCAGGTGTGTGTGTACTGGTAGCGGAGTCAGGTGCAGGAGAGCAGAGAGTTGTGAACAGGAGCACACTTTATTTAGGCAGGAGAAACCAACAGACGGATACCACTGCGTCGAAACCTCCAGCCCATAGGCAAATGTGCAAAACGCGCAAAACAGTCACAATAGTTTATGTTTAACAATAAACATCTTCGTGAACAACACGGTACAAGCAAACCAGTCTGGCGCGTCAACAATTAACACATAACACAAACAATTTCACACAAAGACATGAGGGGGAACAGAGGAATAAATACATGTAGTGTGATTGGGGAATGAAAACCAGGTGTGCAGTGAACAAGACAAAACAAATGGATAAATGAAAAATGGAGTGGCGATGGCTAGAAAGCCGGTGACGTCGACCGCTGAACGCCGCCTGAACAAGGAGAGGAGCCGACTTCGGCGGGTGTCGTGACAGTTAAGATGTAAAAATGTCAAACCTTTTTTGCATTTAAAATCACACAGAGTTTCAATACAAGTCAGATTACTTTGAGATTTCAGAACAGGAGACTCAAAGATTGAATTATACCTATTAGGAAAATAAAACAAAGTAGGAATAGCAATGACATTTCTCATTAACACCGTTAGGCATGTCACCACTTTCAGATACAACATGTGGAACTCTCACAGTGACCAAAGAGGAGATGGGTGAAAACTGACTTAGATGTAATGCTAATGTTGTCCTCACATCAATTTAGTTGACCAAGAACCTTTCCAATGTTTGATGACAACAGCCAGGAGGGCATGACTTCTGATAAGTCCAATACCCTAGAACCCACCATAACCACAGTGAAGCAGAACCCGCCTTAGACCCTGGCGATGCCATCACAATGTTGGCCGATACGGAAGGAACCTCCCACGCTCCATGAGAAGATGGTCCCGGGACAACAGGCTCCAGAGCAGCGAAGCTATTCGATGTCGGCAGCCCATTCAGGAATCCCGTCACCGCAGAGGGCTCAGAAAGTGGAGGACGCCGCCTTCGACTTCCGCGATGAACGGCGATGTGTCTCCCTTCTTTGGGACCTTCAATGCTGCAGAAATGTTTTGGTACCCTTCCCCAGATCTGTGCCTCGACACAATCCTGTCTCGGAGCTCTATAGACATTTCCTTGCTCTGACATGCACTGTCAACTGTGGGACCTTATCTAGACAGGTGTGTGCCTTTCCAAATCATGTCCAATCAATTGAATTTACCACTTTTGGACTACAATCAGGTTGTAGAAACATGATCAATGGAAACAGGATGCACCTGAGCTCAATTTCAAATCGCATAGCAAAGGGTCTGAATACTTACGTAAATGAGGTATTTCTGTTTTTTATTTTTAATACATTTGCTAAAATTTCAAAACCCTGTTTTTGCTTTGTCATTATGGGGTATTGTGTGTAGATTGATGAGGAAATAGAATAAGGCTGTAACGTAAGAAAATGTGGAAAAAGTGAAGGGGTCTGAATACTTTCCGAATGCACTGTCTAGTGTAGGTCTTCTCAAGAATACACTGTCTAGTGTAGGTCTTCTCAAGAATGCACTGTCTAGTGTAGGTCTTCTCAAGAATACACTGTCTAGTGTAGGTCTTCTCAAGAATACACTGTCTAGTGTAGGTCTTCTCAAGAATACACTGTCTAGTGTAGGTCTTCTCAAGAATACACTGTATAGTGTAGGTCTTCTCAAGAATACACTGTCTAGTGTAGGTCTTCTCAAGAATGCACTGTATAGTGTAGATCTTCTCAAGAATACACTGTCTAGTGTAGGTCTTCTCAAGAATGCACTGTATAGTGTAGATCTTCTCAAGAATACACTGTCTAGTGTAGGTCTTCTCAAGAATGCACTGTATAGTGTAGGTCTTCTCAAGAATACACTGTCTAGTGTAGGTCTTCTCAAGAATGCACTGTCTAGTGTAGGTCTTCTCAAGAATACACTGTATAGTGTAGGTCTTCTCAAGAATACACTGTCTAGTGTAGGTCTTCTCAAGAATGCACTGTATAGTGTAGGTCTTCTCAAGAATACACTGTCTAGTGTAGGTCTTCTCAAGAATGCACTGTATAGTGTAGGTCTTCTCAAGAATGCACTGTATAGTGTAGATCTTCTCAAGAATACACTGTCTAGTGTAGGTCTTCTCAAGAATTGGAGGCCTGTCATCTTACTGGACAACAAGATTCTTTGGAAATGTAAACAAGATTCTCTCTCTTCCTCTCTCCCTTCCCCTCACCTACCTCCTACCTTCCCTCTCTCTCCCTTCTCTGCCTCCCTCTTCCATCCCTCTCTCACTTCCTCTCTCCATCCCTCTCTCCCTACCTTCCTATCTCTCCCTCCCTCTGTCACTCCCTCCCTTTCTTTCTCCAGAGCCCAGCCCTGTAGGTTCAGAGGTCAGATCAGACTCTGTAGCGTCTCTCCAGTCCCAGACATCCCTGGGCTCCGGTCCTGGCGGTGTGTCCGTCAGTTCCCCCGGCGGAGTGTCTATTGGTTCTCCTGGTGTGAATGTGGGCTCCCCGGGGCCCAAGCGGAGTGGTTCTGGTACCGGGAACACGTTGAAGCGCTGGCTGACCAGCCCCGTGAGGAGACTGAGCCAGGGCAAAGCCGACAGCCAGGGGAAGAAACCTCCAATACGCACCAGGAGACGAGACAACCGGCCCGAGCTAGCCACGCCGCTCACCGCTAACACACACCTGGTACGATACACACTGTAGCAAGTTTACATACACACACATGGTATGACACACGCACTTACACAGTCTGATACACACACACACATCACCGCAACCAGCAACATATATATATGATCATACAACCAGCAACATATATATATGATCATACAACCAGCAACATATATATATGATCATACAACCAGCAACATATATATATGATCATACAACCAGCAACATATATATATGATCATACAACCAGCAACATATATATATGATCATACAACCAGCAACATATATATATGATCATACAACCAGCAACATATATATATGATCATACAACCAGCAACATATATATATGATCATACAACCAGCAACATATATATATGATCATACAACCAGCAACATATATATATGATCATACAACCAGCAACATATATATATGATCATACAACCAGCAACATATATATATGATCATACAACCAGCAACATATATATATGATCATACAACCAGCAACATATATATATGATCATACAACCAGCAACATATATATATGATCATACAACCAGCAACATATATATATGATCATACGGAAGCTTTTGATGTCTGACGGGATCACCTTCAACTGGTCTCTTTCTCTCTCTCTCCGTTTCTTTCTCTTTCTCTCTCTTTCTCTCTGTTTCTCTCTCGTTCTCTCTCCTTTCTCTCTCTCTGTTTCTCTCTCTGTTTCTCTCTCTGTTTCTGTGGGCAGAAGGGGAAGAGCCGTGAAGACTCTGTCCAGAGTGGAGGAGAGGAGGAGCTGGAGGAGGATCCACACACGCCCCTCCCACCTCCCATGGAGATCATTAAAGATAGCAACGACCCTGAGGACTCCGAGGGCTCCAACCAGTCAGACACAGAGCAGAAGAACAAAGCCATGAGAGGCCGCATGTAAGACACACACCTTCAAAACATCCTTCCCTGCCTAATTCCTCTCTACAGGCAATGGACCGATGGCCATTTAACCATCTCTTCTGTGTGTGTGTGCGTGTGCGTGCGTGTGTGTGTGTGTGTGTGCGCGCGTGCGTGCGTGTGTGTGTGTGTGTGTATTTCAGGTTTGTGGTTAATGAAATGGTGCAGACTGAGAAGGATTATGTGAAAGACCTTGGTGTCATCGTGGAGGTAAGAACCTTTAAGACATGATGAAAACTAGAGCTTTGCTCTATTCTGATGAAAATAAACAACTATTCTTCTATTATACCCTTCTCTCTCTATCCCTCTCTCTGTCCATCCCCCTTCTCTCTCTATCCCTCTCTCTGTCCATCCCCCTTCTCTCTCTATCCCTCTCTCTGTCCATCCCCCTTCTCTCTCTATCCCTCTCTCTGTCCATCCCCCTTCTCTCTCTATCCCTCTCTCTGTCCATCCCCCTTCTCTCTCTATCCCTCTCTCTGTCCATCCCCCTTCTCTCTCTATCCCTCTCTCTGTCCATCCCCCTTCTCTCTCTATCCCCCTCTCTGTCCATCCCCCTTCTCTCTCTATCCCCCTCTCTGTCCATCCCCCTTCTCTCTCTATCCCTCTCTCTGTCCATCCCCCTTCTCTCTCTATCCCCCTCTCTGTCCATCCCCCTTCTCTCTCTATCCCCCTCTCTGTCCATCCCCCTTCTCTCTCTATCCCCCTCTCTGTCCATCCCCCTTCTCTCTCTATCCCCCTCTCTCTATCCCTCTCTCTGTCCATCCCCCTTCTCTCTCTATCCCCCTCTCTGTCCATCCCCCTTCTCTCTCTATCCCCCTCTCTGTCCATCCCCCTTCTCTCTCTATCCCCCTCTCTCTATCCCTCTCTCTGTCCATCCCCCTTCTCTCTCTATCCCCCTCTCTCTATCCCTCTCTCTGTCCATCCCCCTTCTCTCTCTATCCCTCTCTCTCTATCCCTCTCTCTGTCCATCCCCCTTCTCTCTCTATCCCTCTCTCTGTCCATCCCCCTTCTCTCTCTATCCCTCTCTCTGTCCATCCCCCTTCTCTCTCTATCCCTCTCTCTGTCCATCCCTCTTCTCTCTCTATCCCTCTCTCTGTCCATCCCCCTTCTCTCTCTATCCCTCTCTCTGTCCATCCCCCTTATCTCTCTATCCCTCTCTCTGTCCATCCCTCTTCTCTCTCTATCCCTCTCTCTGTCCATCCCCCTTCTCTCTCTATCCCTCTCTCTGTCCATCCCCCTTCTCTCTCTATCCCTCTCTCTGTCCATCCCCCTTCTCTCTCTATCCCTCTCTCTGTCCATCCCCCTTCTCTCTCTATCCCTCTCTCTGTCCATCCCCCTTCTCTCTCTATCCCTCTCTCTGTCCATCCCCCTTCTCTCTCTATCCCTCTCTCTGTCCATCCCCCTTCTCTCTCTATCCCTCTCTCTGTCCATCCCCCTTCTCTCTCTATCCCTCTCTCTGTCCATCCCCCTTCTCTCTCTATCCCTCTCTCTGTCCATCCCCCTTCTCTCTCTATCCCCCTCTCTGTCCATCCCCCTTCTCTCTCTATCCCTCTCTCTGTCCATCCCCCTTCTCTCTCTATCCCTCTCTCTCTATCCCTCTCTCTGTCCATCCCCCTTCTCTCTCTATCCCTCTCTCTGTCCATCCCTCTTCTCTCTCTATCCCTCTCTCTGTCCATCCCCCTTCTCTCTCTATCCCTCTCTCTGTCCATCCCCCTTCTCTTTCTATCCCTCTCTCTCTATCCCTCTCTCTGTCCATCCCCCTTATCTCTCTATCCCTCTCTCTGTCCATCCCCCTTCTCTCTCTATCCCTCTCTCTGTCCATCCCCCCTCTCTCTCTATCCCTCTCTCTGTCCATCCCCCTTCTCTTTCTATCCCTCTCTCTGTCCATCCCCCTTCTCTCTCTATCCCTCTCTCTGTCCATCCCCCTTATCTCTCTATCCCTCTCTCTGTCCATCCCCCTTCTCTTTCTATCCCTCTCTCTGTCCATCCCCCTTCTCTCTCTATCCCCCTCTCTCTCTATCCCTCTCTCTGTCCATCCCCCTTCTCTCTCTATCCCTCTCTCTGTCCATCCCCCTTCTCTCTCTATCCCTCTCTCTGTCCATCCCTCTTCTCTCTCTATCCCTCTCTCTGTCCATCCCCCTTCTCTCTCTATCCCTCTCTCTGTCCATCCCCTTCTCTCTCTATCCCTCTCTCTGTCCATCCCCCTTCTCTCTCTATCCCTCTCTCTCTCTATCCCTCTCTCTGTCCATCCCCCTTCTCTCTCTATCCCTCTCTCTGTCCATCCCCCTTCTCTCTCTATCCCTCTCTCTCTATCCCTCTCTCTGTCCATCCCCCTTCTCTCTCTATCCCTC
>NC_138306.1:80467500-80575000 GCF_965601325.2 Salmo salar | reverse complement strand
AAGGGCTGCTGCCTTTGGAACATCCCAACTGATGAGGTCACTAAGGGCTGCTGCCAACTGATGAGGTCACTAAGGGCTGTTGCCTTTGGAACATCTAAACTGATGAGGTCACTAAGGGCTGCTGCCTTTGGAACATCCCAACTGATGAGGTCACTAAGGGCTGTTGCCTTTGGAACATCTAAACTGATGAGGTCACTAAGGGCTGCTGCCTTTGGAACATCTAAACTGATGAGGTCACTAAGGGCTTCTGCCTCAGTCATTCCGAAACTCTGGAATTCTAGAATAAAACAACACTGAGAACAGCTGTCAGAGACTCTCCCACCTCATTAAGGACCCAGACTCAAGTGGAGGGTCAAAGGTAAAATATATCAGCCAACAAGATCTGCTGGAGACAAGCAAGAAATGACATTGTAATAATGGTTGTTTTTACATATCGGTGAAAGAACATAGTGTCAGCACGTGATGTTTCTGCTTTCATGGCGTGGGGGTCAAAAGAAATGGACTGAACCCTCACCCACCCACCCCAACCCATGACCCCGGTGAGGTGACATCATTTCCTGTTTGTTAATATGTGTAAAAGAAAGCGAAAGTCTCACCACGTAAATAGAGCTCTGAGCGCATTATGAAGTATATATAGTTCTTATATGATTAATATATTCTGTTTTTCACCTGAATAGAAAACAGAGAGAGAGAAGTATTGTCACGTTAACGTCTGTATGTGTGTGCGTGTTTTGCGTGTTTCCGTGTGTGTGTACGAGTGCTTGCATGTATGGTTTGTGCGTGTGTGTGTGTGTGTGTGTGTGTGTGTGTGTGTGTGTGTGTGTGTGTGTGTGTGTGTGTGTGTGTGTGTGTGTGTGTGTGTGTGTGTGTGTGTGTGTGTGTGTGTGTGTGTGTGGTGGGTGGCCTTTGGGTTCTGTTTGTATTGAATAGAAACCCCTGTGTTCTCTGTGTTTTTTCACTGATCAATCCCTGTTTAATTCCTGTGTCCCTTTGATGTGGTTTCCTGTTCCTGTAGAGCTGCTGTTGGGCAGTGTGAAGGACTCAAGAGTGTGCATCCTCATACTTTTAAATGTAACCCAGAGTTTGAACCGTAATATTATGCATTCTTTGGAAAATATGTAAATAGTATTTTGCAGACATGTACATGATTTAACAGGGCAAAAGGGAGCTGGGGAACACGTCAGTCCAACTCCTTCATATTAAACAGAAACCTTGCCGCCATATTGGATTTTAAGGTTTTAACTAACTGCTGAACTAGTTAACCCTTCAACTCTCCCCTGCTCAGGGTAAAAGTTGCCCTTCAGCACAGATCTAGGATCAGGTTACTCTCTCCCCAATCTGACCTTAACCGTGAGGAGAAACCCTAAACTGGCCCTAGGTCAGTGTCTGGGGGTAACTTCTAACCCTGGTTTGTATCTGCAGTGGCAGCACTGCTGCCTATAGCTTCATACTACACAGGTTATACAGGCTCTGGGCAAAACTCAAAAGACATCATATTCCCCATGTAGTGCACTACTTTTGCCTGAAGGAGTGCACTATATGGGGAGTAGGGTGTGATTTGGGACTTAGCCCCTCTTAGCCATACAGGTTATTATACAGTGATGTGTACATACAAAATGGCTGCTATCTCACCTCTATGAGTTCTGTATGGTGGTTTGTAATAAAGACCATTTTTCATCTCTGAAATGGAACATGTGTATGTAGTCGATACTAATACTGTAGTCTGTCTGTATCTGTCTGTCGTTATGAAGACACCGATGCATAGTGTCAAACGTCACACAAATGGGTTCTTTGCCAGTGAAATGGGGATAGCTATTTGCACATTAACTCAGATGACCACGACAGAGAGGGTGGAAAAAGTTTCAGAATGGAAATACATTAGCTGGCTTCTTAAGTAGCTGAATGTCTTCACCATGTGACAAAATGACACATTTGTCCAAAAATCACTTTATTTCAAAGGAGTACTGCACTGAATGTGATCACGTGGTTCTCCGTAGCTAGCTTGGTGGTCGTGAATATGCTAAGCTAGCGTGATAAGGCCTTTCTATAGGAACCTTGTTGTGTCTCTTCAAATACAGTATAATGTACACTGTTTGGCTAGTCTTCCTCCATTAACACACACAGGATTCTACATCCTTCCTCCCTCATTAACACACCCAGGATTCTACATACTTCCTCCCTCATTAACACACCCAGGATTCTACATACTTCCTCCCTCATTAACACACACAGGATTCCACATACTTCCTCCATTAACACACACAGGATTCTACATACTTCCTCCATTAACACACACAGGATTCTACATCCTTCCTCCCTCATTAACACACCCAGGATTCTACATACTTCCTCCCTCATTAACACACACAGGATTCTACATACTTACTCCCTCATTAACACACCCAGGATTCTACATACTTCCTCCATTAACACACACAGGATTCTACATACTTCCTCCCTCATTAACACACACAGGATTCTACATACTACCTCCCTCATTAACACACCCAGGATTCTACATACTTCCTCCCATTAACACACACAGGATTCTACATACTTCCTCCCTCATTAACACACACAGGATTCTACATACTTCCTCCATTAACACACACAGGATTGTACATACTTCCTCCCTCATTAACACACCCAGGATTCAACATATTTCCTCCATTAACACACACAGGATTCTACATACTTCCTCCCTCATTAACACACACAGGATTATACATACTTCCTCCCTCATTAACACACCCAGGATTATACATACTTCCTCCATTAACACACACAGGATTCTACATACTTCCTCCCTCATTAACACATACAGGATTCTACATACTTCCTCCATTAACACACACAGGATTCTACATACTTCCTCCCTCATTAACACACACAGGATAATACATACTTCCTCCATTAACACACACAGGATTCTACATACTTCCTCCCTCATTAACACACACAGGATAATACATACTTCCTCCATTAACACACACAGGATTCGACATACTTCCTCCCTCATTAACACACACATGATTCTACATACTTCCTCCATTAACACACACAGGATTCTACATACTTCCTCCATTAACACACAGAGGATTCTACATACTTCCTCCATTAACACACACAGGATACTACATACTTCCTCCCTCATTAACAAACACAGGATTTTACATACTTCCTCCATTAACACACACAGGATTCTACATACTTCCTCCATTAACACACAGGATTCTACATACTTCCTCCATTAACCCACACAGGATTCTACATACTTCCTCCATTAACAAAGAGGATTCTACATACTTCCTCCATTAAGACACAGGATTCTACATACTTCCTCCCTCATTAACACACACAGGATTATACATACTTCCTCCATTTACACACAGGATTCTACATACTTCCTCCATTAACCCACACAGGATTCGACATACTTCCTCCATTAACACACCCAGGATTCTACATACTTCCTCCATTAACACACACAGGATTCTACATACTTCCTCCCTCATTAACACACACAGGATTATACATACTTCCTCCATTAACACACACAGGATTGTACATACTTCCTCCCTCATTAACACACCCAGGATTCAACATATTTCCTCCATTAACACACACAGGATTCTACATACTTCCTCCCTCATTAACACACACAGGATTATACATACTTCCTCCCTCATTAACACACCCAGGATTATACATACTTCCTCCATTAACACACACAGGATTCTACATACTTCCTCCCTCATTAACACATACAGGATTCTACATACTTCCTCCATTAACACACACAGGATTCTACATACTTCCTCCCTCATTAACACACACAGGATAATACATACTTCCTCCATTAACACACACAGGATTCTACATACTTCCTCCCTCATTAACACACACAGGATAATACATACTTCCTCCATTAACACACACAGGATTCGACATACTTCCTCCCTCATTAACACACACAGGATTCCACATACTTCCTCCATTAACACACACAGGATTCTACATACTTCCTCCATTAACACACACAGGATTCTACATCCTTCCTCCCTCATTAACACACCCAGGATTCTACATACTTCCTCCCTCATTAACACACACAGGATTCTACATACTTACTCCCTCATTAACACACCCAGGATTCTACATACTTCCTCCATTAACACACACAGGATTCTACATACTTCCTCCCTCATTAACACACACAGGATTCTACATACTACCTCCCTCATTAACACACCCAGGATTCTACATACTTCCTCCCATTAACACACACAGGATTCTACATACTTCCTCCCTCATTAACACACACAGGATTCTACATACTTCCTCCATTAACACACACAGGATTGTACATACTTCCTCCCTCATTAACACACCCAGGATTCAACATATTTCCTCCATTAACACACACAGGATTCTACATACTTCCTCCCTCATTAACACACACAGGATTATACATACTTCCTCCCTCATTAACACACCCAGGATTATACATACTTCCTCCATTAACACACACAGGATTCTACATACTTCCTCCCTCATTAACACATACAGGATTCTCATACTTCCTCCATTAACACACACAGGATTCTACATACTTCCTCCCTCATTAACACACACAGGATAATACATACTTCCTCCATTAACACACACAGGATTCTACATACTTCCTCCCTCATTAACACACACAGGATAATACATACTTCCTCCATTAACACACACAGGATTCGACATACTTCCTCCCTCATTAACACACACATGATTCTACATACTTCCTCCATTAACACACACAGGATTCTACATACTTCCTCCATTAACACACAGAGGATTCTACATACTTCCTCCATTAACACACACAGGATACTACATACTTCCTCCCTCATTAACAAACACAGGATTTTACATACTTCCTCCATTAACACACACAGGATTCTACATACTTCCTCCATTAACACACAGGATTCTACATACTTCCTCCATTAACCCACACAGGATTCTACATACTTCCTCCATTAACACAGAGGATTCTACATACTTCCTCCATTAAGACACAGGATTCTACATACTTCCTCCCTCATTAACACACACAGGATTATACATACTTCCTCCATTTACACACAGGATTCGACATACTTCCTCCCTCATTAACACACACAGGATTATACATACTTCCTCCATTAACCCACACAGGATTCGACATACTTCCTCCATTAACACACCCAGGATTCTACATACTTCCTCCATTAACACACACAGGATTCTACATACTTCCTCCCTCATTAACACACACAGGATTATACATACTTCCTCCATTAATACACACAGGATTGTACATACTTCCTCCCTCATTAACACACCCAGGATTCAACATATTTCCTCCATTAACACACACAGGATTCTACATACTTCCTCCCTCATTAACACACACAGGATTATACATACTTCCTCCCTCATTAACACACCCAGGATTATACATACTTCCTCCATTAACACACACAGGATTCTACATACTTCCTCCCTCATTAACACATACAGGATTCTACATACTTCCTCCATTAACACACACAGGATTCTACATACTTCCTCCCTCATTAACACACACAGGATAATACATACTTCCTCCATTAACACACACAGGATTCTACATACTTCCTCCCTCATTAACACACACAGGATAATACATACTTCCTCCATTAACACACACAGGATTCGACATACTTCCTCCCTCATTAACACACACATGATTCTACATACTTCCTCCATTAACACACACAGGATTCTACATACTTCCTCCATTAACACACAGAGGATTCTACATACTTCCTCCATTAACACACACAGGATACTACATACTTCCTCCCTCATTAACAAACACAGGATTTTACATACTTCCTCCATTAACACACACAGGATTCTACATACTTCCTCCATTAACACACAGGATTCTACATACTTCCTCCATTAACCCACACAGGATTCTACATACTTCCTCCATTAACACAGAGGATTCTACATACTTCCTCCATTAAGACACAGGATTCTACATACTTCCTCCCTCATTAACACACACAGGATTACTACATACTTCCTCCATTAACCCACACAGGATTCGACATACTTCCTCCATTAACACACCCAGGATTCTACATACTTCCTCCATTAACACACACAGGATTCTACATACTTCCTCCCTCATTAACACACACAGGATTCTACATACTTCCTCCATTAACACACACAGGATTGTACATACTTCCTCCCTCATTAACACACCCAGGATTCAACATATTTCCTCCATTAACACACACAGGATTCTACATACTTCCTCCCTCATTAACACACACAGGATTATACATACTTCCTCCCTCATTAACACACCCAGTATTATACGTACTTCCTCCATTAACACACACAGGATTCTACATACTTCCTCCCTCATTAACAAACACAGGATTTTACATATTTCCTCCATTAACACACACAGGATTCTACATACTTCCTCCATTAACACACAGGATTCTACATACTTCCTCCATTAACCCACACAGGATTCTACATACTTCCTCCATTAACACAGAGGATTCTACATACTTCCTCCATTAAGACACAGGATTCTACATACTTCCTCCCTCATTAACACACACAGGATTATACATATTTCCTCCATTTACACACAGGATTCGACATACTTCCTCCCTCATTAACACACACAGGATTATACATACTTCCTCCATTAACAGACACAGGATTCGACATACTTCCTCCATTAACACACACAGGATTCTACATACTTCCTCCATTAACACAGACAGGATACTACATACTTCCTCCCTCATTAACACACACAGGATTCTACATACTACCTCCCTCATTAACACACCCAGGATTCTACATACATCCTCCATTAACACACACAGGATTCTACATACTTCCTCCCTCATTAACACACACAGGATTCCACATACTTCCTCCATTAACACACACAGGATTGTACATACTTCCTCCCTCATTAACACACCCAGGATTCAACATATTTCCTCCATTAACACACACAGGATTCTACATACTTCCTCCCTCATTAACACACACAGGATTATACATACTTCCTCCCTCATTAACACACCCAGGATTATACATACTTCCTCCATTAACACACACAGGATTCTACATACATCCTCCCTCATTAACACACACAGGATAATACATACTTCCTCCATTAACACACACAGGATTCTACATACTTCCTCCCTCATTAACACACACAGGATAATACATACTTCCTCCATTAACACACACAGGATTCTACATACTTCCTCCCTCATTAACACACACATGATTCTAAATACTTCCTCCATTAACTCACACAGGATTCTACATACTTCCTCCATTAACACACAGAGGATTCTACATACTTCCTCCATTAACACACACAGGATACTACATACTTCCTCCCTCATTAACAAACACAGGATTTTACATACTTCCTCCATTAACACACACAGGATTCTACATACTTCCTCCATTAACACACAGGATTCTACATACTTCCTCCATTAACCCACACAGGATTCTACATACTTCCTCCATTAACACAGAGGATTCTACATACTTCCTCCATTAAGACACAGGATTCTACATACTTCCTCCCTCATTAACACACACAGGATTATACATACTTCCTCCATTTACACACAGGATTCGACATACTTCCTCCCTCATTAACACACACAGGATTATACATACTTCCTCCATTAACCCACACAGGATTCGACATACTTCCTCCATTAACACACACAGGATTCTACATACTTCCTCCATTAACACAGACAGGATACTACATACTTCCTCCATTAACACACACAGGATACTACATACTTCCTCCATTAACACACACAGGATTTTACATACTTCCTCCCTCATTAACACACACAGGATTCTACATACTTCCTCCATTAACACACACAGGATACTACATATTTCCTCCATTAACACACACAGGATTTTACCTACTTCCTCCCTCATTAACACACGCAGGATTCTACATACTTCCCCCATTAACACACACAGGATTCTACATACTTCCTCCATTAACACAGAGGATTCTACATACTTCCTCCATTAAGACACAGGATTCTACATACTTCCTCCCTCATTAACACACACAGGATTATACATACTTCCTCCATTTACACACAGGATTCGACATACTTCCTCCCTCATTAACACACACAGGATTATACATACTTCCTCCATTAACCCACACAGGATTCGACATACTTCCTCCATTAACACACACAGGATTCTACATACTTCCTCCCTCATTAACACACACAGGATAATACATACTTCCTCCATTAACACACACAGGATTCTACATACTTCCTCCCTCATTAACACACACATGATTCTACATACTTCCTCCATTAACTCACACAGGATTCTACATACTTCCTCCATTAACACACAGAGGATTCTACATACTTCCTCCATTAACACAGACAGGATACTACATACTTCCTCCCTCATTAACAAACACAGGATTTTACATACTTCCTCCATTAACACACACAGGATTCTACATACTTCCTCCATTAACACACAGGATTCTACATACTTCCTCCATTAACCCACACAGGATTCTACATACTTCCTCCATTAACACAGAGGATTCTACATACTTCCTCCATTAAGACACAGGATTCTACATACTTCCTCCCTCATTAACACACACAGGATTATACATACTTCCTCCATTTACACACAGGATTCGACATACTTCCTCCCTCATTAACACACACAGGATTATACATACTTCCTCCATTAACCCACACAGGATTCGACATACTTCCTCCATTAACACACACAGGATTCTACATACTTCCTCCATTAACACAGACAGGATACTACATACTTCCTCCATTAACACACACAGGATACTACATACTTCCTCCATTAACACACACAGGATTTTACATACTTCCTCCCTCATTAACACACACAGGATTCTACATACTTCCTCCATTAACACACACAGGATACTACATATTTCCTCCATTAACACACACAGGATTTTACATACCTCCTCCCTCATTAACACACGCAGGATTCTACATACTTCCCCCATTAACACACACAGGATTCTACATACTTCCTCCCTCATTAACACACACAGGATTCTACATACTTCCTCCATTAACCCACACAGGATTCTACATACTTCCTCCATTAACCCACACAGGATTCTACATACTTCCTCCATTAACACACACAGGATTATACATACTTCTTCCCTCATTAACACACACAGGATTCTACATACTTCCTCCCTCATTAACACACACAGGATTCTACATACTTCCTCCATTAACGCACACAGGATTCTACATACTTCCTCCATTAACCCACACAGGATTCTACATACTTCCTCCATTAACCCACACAGAAATCTACATACTTCCTCCCTCATTAACCCACACAGGATTCTACAGACGACCTCCCTCATTAACACACACAGGATACTACATACTTCCTCCATTAACACACAGGATTCTACATACTTCCTCCATTAACACACACAGGATTCTACATCCTTCCTCCCTCATTAACACACACAGGATTCTACAAGCGTCCTCCCTCATTAACACACACAGGATACTACATACTTCCTCCATTAACACACAGGATTCTACATACTTCCTCCATTAACACACACAGGATTCTACATCCTTCCTCCCTCATTAACACACCCAGGATTCTACGTACTTCCTCCCTCATTAACACACACAGGATTATACATACTTCCTCCATTAACCCACACAGGATTCTACATACTTCCTCCATTAACACACACAGGATTCTACATACTTCCTCCCTCATTAACACACCCAGAATTCTACATACTTCCTCCATTAACACACACAGTATTCTACATACGTCCTCCCTCATTAACACACACAGGATTCTACATACTTCGTCCCTCATTAACACACACAGGATTATACATACTTCCTCCATTAACACACAGGATTATACATACTTACTCCCTCATTAACACACACAGGATTCTACATACTTCCTCCCTCATTAACACACACAGGATAATACATACTTCCTCCATTAACACACACAGGATTCTACATACTTCCTCCCTCATTAACACACACATGATTCTACATACTTCCTCCATTAACTCACACAGGATTCTACATACTTCCTCCATTAACACACAGAGGATTCTACATACTTCCTCCATTAACACACACAGGATACTACATACTTCCTCCCTCATTAACAAACACAGGATTTTACATACTTCCTCCATTAACACACACAGGATTCTACATACTTCCTCCATTAACACACAGGATTCTACATACTTCCTCCATTAACCCACACAGGATTCTACATACTTCCTCCATTAACACAGA
The DNA here is from genome assembly GCF_965601325.2 of Salmo salar. Classification (NCBI taxonomy): domain Eukaryota; kingdom Metazoa; phylum Chordata; class Actinopteri; order Salmoniformes; family Salmonidae; genus Salmo; species Salmo salar. Next base: position 80,564,558 of record NC_138306.1, on the reverse strand, counting down.
GGATTCTACATACTTCCTCCATTAAGACACAGGATTCTACATACTTCCTCCCTCATTAACACACACAGGATTATACATACTTCCTCCATTTACACACAGGATTCGACATACTTCCTCCCTCATTAACACACACAGGATTATACATACTTCCTCCATTAACCCACACAGGATTCGACATACTTCCTCCATTAACACACACAGGATTCTACATACTTCCTCCATTAACACAGACAGGATACTACATACTTCCTCCATTAACACACACAGGATACTACATACTTCCTCCATTAACACACACAGGATTTTACATACTTCCTCCCTCATTAACACACACAGGATTCTACATACTTCCTCCATTAACACACACAGGATACTACATATTTCCTCCATTAACACACACAGGATTTTACATACCTCCTCCCTCATTAACACACGCAGGATTCTACATACTTCCCCCATTAACACACACAGGATTCTACATACTTCCTCCCTCATTAACACACACAGGATTCTACATACTTCCTCCATTAACCCACACAGGATTCTACATACTTCCTCCATTAACCCACACAGGATTCTACATACTTCCTCCATTAACACACACAGGATTATACATACTTCTTCCCTCATTAACACACACAGGATTCTACATACTTCCTCCCTCATTAACACACACAGGATTCTACATACTTCCTCCATTAACGCACACAGGATTCTACATACTTCCTCCATTAACCCACACAGGATTCTACATACTTCCTCCATTAACCCACACAGAATTCTACATACTTCCTCCCTCATTAACCCACACAGGATTCTACAGACGACCTCCCTCATTAACACACACAGGATACTACATACTTCCTCCATTAACACACAGGATTCTACATACTTCCTCCATTAACACACACAGGATTCTACATCCTTCCTCCCTCATTAACACACACAGGATTCTACAAGCGTCCTCCCTCATTAACACACACAGGATACTACATACTTCCTCCATTAACACACAGGATTCTACATACTTCCTCCATTAACACACACAGGATTCTACATCCTTCCTCCCTCATTAACACACCCAGGATTCTACGTACTTCCTCCCTCATTAACACACACAGGATTATACATACTTCCTCCAATAACCCACACAGGATTCTACATACTTCCTCCATTAACACACACAGGATTCTACATACTTCCTCCCTCATTAACACACCCAGAATTCTACATACTTCCTCCATTAACACACACAGTATTCTACATACTTCCTCCCTCATTAACACACACAGGATTCTACATACTTCGTCCCTCATTAACACACACAGGATTATACATACTTCCTCCATTAACACACAGGATTATACATACTTACTCCCTCATTAACACACACAGGATTCTACATACTTCCTCCCTCATTAACACACACAGGATTCTACCTACTTCCTCCATAAACCCACACAGGATTCTACATACTTCCTCCATTAACACACAAAGGATTCTACATACTTCCTCCATTAACCCACACAGGATTCTACATACATCCTCCCTCATTAACCCACACAGGATTCTACAGACGTCCTCCCTCATTAACACACACAGGATACAGCATACTTCCTCCATTAACACACAGGATTCTAAATACTTCCTCCATTAACACACAGGATTCTACATACATCCTCCCTCATTAACACACACAGGATTCTACATAGTTCCTCCATTAACACACAGGATTCTACATACTTCCTCCCTCATTAACACACACAGGATTCTACATACTTCCTCCATTAACACACACAGGATTATACATACTTCCTCCATTAACACACACAGGATTCTACATACTTCCTCCCTCATTAACACACTCAGGATTCTACATACTTCCTCCATTAACACACTCAGGATTCTACATACTTCCTCCCTCATTAACACATACAGGATTCTACATACTTCCTCCATTAACACACCCAGGATTCTACATACTTCCTCCCTCATTAACACACACAGGATTCTACATACTTCCTCCATTAACACACACAGGATTCTACATACTTCCTCCATTAACACACACAGGATACTACATATTTCCTCCATTAACACACAGGATTCTACATACTTCCTCCCTCATTAACACACACAGGATTCTACATACTTCCTCCATTAACACACCCAGGATTATACATACTTCCTCCCTCATTAACACACCCAGGATTCAACATATTTCCTCCATTAACACACACAGGATTCTACATACTTCCTCCCTCATTAACACACCCAGGATTCTACATACTTCCTCCCTCATTAACACACACAGGATTCTACATACTTCCTCCATTAACCCACACAGGATTCTACATACTTCCTCCATTAACCCACACAGGATTCTACATACTTCCTCCATTAACACACACAGGATTATACATACTTCTTCCCTCATTAACACACAGGATTCTACATACTTCCTCCCTCATTAACACACACAGGATTCTACATACTTCCTCCATTAACGCACACAGGATTCTACATACTTCCTCCATTAACCCACACAGGATTCTACATACTTCCTCCCTCATTAACCCACACAGGATTCTACAGACGACCTCCCTCATTAACACACACAGGATACTACATACTTCCTCCATTAACACACAGGATTCTACATACTTCCTCCATTAACCCACACAGGATTCTACATACTTCCTCCATTAACCCACACAGAATTCTACATACTTCCTCCCTCATTAACCCACACAGGATTCTACAGACGACCTCCCTCATTAACACACACAGGATACTACATACTTCCTCCATTAACACACAGGATTCTACATACTTCCTCCATTAACACACACAGGATTCTACATCCTTCCTCCCTCATTAACACACACAGGATTCTACAAGCGTCCTCCCTCATTAACACACACAGGATACTACATACTTCCTCCATTAACACACAGGATTCTACATACTTCCTCCATTAACACACACAGGATTCTACATCCTTCCTCCCTCATTAACACACCCAGGATTCTACGTACTTCCTCCCTCATTAACACACACAGGATTATACATACTTCCTCCATTAACCCACACAGGATTCTACATACTTCCTCCATTAACACACACAGGATTCTACATACTTCCTCCCTCATTAACACACCCAGAATTCTACATACTTCCTCCATTAACACACACAGGATTCTACATACTTCCTCCCTCATTAACACACACAGGATTCTACATACTTCGTCCCTCATTAACACACACAGGATTATACATACTTCCTCCATTAACACACAGGATTATACATACTTACTCCCTCATTAACAAACACAGGATTCTACATACTTCCTCCCTCATTAACACACACAGGATTCTACCTACTTCCTCCATAAACCCACACAGGATTCTACATACTTCCTCCATTAACACACAAAGGATTCTACATACTTCCTCCATTAACCCACACAGGATTCTACATACATCCTCCCTCATTAACCCACACAGGATTCTACAGACGTCCTCCCTCATTAACACACACAGGATACAGCATACTTCCTCCATTAACACACAGGATTCTAAATACTTCCTCCATTAACAAACAGGATTCTACATACATCCTCCCTCATTAACACACACAGGATTCTACATAGTTCCTCCATTAACACACAGGATTCTACATACTTCCTCCCTCATTAACACACACAGGATTCTACATACTTCCTCCATTAACACACACAGGATTATACATACTTCCTCCATTAACACACACAGGATTCTACATACTTCCTCCCTCATTAACACACTCAGGATTCTACATACTTCCTCCATTAACACACTCAGGATTCTACATACTTCCTCCCTCATTAACACACACAGGATTCTACATACTTCCTCCATTAACACACCCAGGATTCTACATACTTCCTCCCTCATTAACACACACAGGATTCTACATACTTCCTCCATTAACACACACAGGATTCTACATACTTCCTCCATTAACACACACAGGATACTACATATTTCCTCCATTAACACACAGGATTCTACATACTTCCTCCCTCATTAACACACACAGGATTCTACATACTTCCTCCATTAACACACCCAGGATTATACATACTTCCTCCCTCATTAACACACCCAGGATTCAACATATTTCCTCCATTAACACACACAGGATTCTACATACTTCCTCCCTCATTAACACACCCAGGATTCTACATACTTCCTCCCTCATTAACACACACAGGATTCTACATACTTCCTCCATTAACCCACACAGGATTCTACATACTTCCTCCATTAACCCACACAGGATTCTACATACTTCCTCCATTAACACACACAGGATTATACATACTTCTTCCCTCATTAACACACACAGGATTCTACATACTTCCTCCCTCATTAACACACACAGGATTCTACATACTTCCTCCATTAACGCACACAGGATTCTACATACTTCCTCCATTAACCCACACAGGATTCTACATACTTCCTCCATTAACCCACACAGAATTCTACATACTTCCTCCCTCATTAACCCACACAGGATTCTACAGACGACCTCCCTCATTAACACACACAGGATACTACATACTTCCTCCATTAACACACAGGATTCTACATACTTCCTCCATTAACACACACAGGATTCTACATCCTTCCTCCCTCATTAACACACACAGGATTCTACAAGCGTCCTCCCTCATTAACACACACAGGATACTACATACTTCCTCCATTAACACACAGGATTCTACATACTTCCTCCATTAACACACACAGGATTCTACATCCTTCCTCCCTCATTAACACACCCAGGATTCTACGTTCTTCCTCCCTCATTAACACACACAGGATTATACATACTACCTCCATTAACCCACACAGGATTCTACATACTTCCTCCATTAACAGACACAGGATTCTACATACCTCCTCCCTCATTAACACACCCAGAATTCTACATACTTCCTCCATTAACACACACAGGATTCTACCTACTTCCTCCATTAACCCACACAGGATTCTACATACTTCCTCCATTAACACACACAGGATTCTACATACTTCCTCCATTAACCCACACAGGATTCTACATACATCCTCCCTCATTAACCCACACAGGATTCTACAGACGTCCTCCCTCATTAACACACACAGGATACAGCATACTTCCTCCATTAACACACAGGATTCTAAATACTTCCTCCATTAACACACAGGATTCTACATACATCCTCCCTCATTAACACACACAGGATTCTACATAGTTCCTCCATTAACACACAGGATTCTACATACTTCCTCCCTCATTAACACACACAGGATTCTACATACTTCCTCCATTAACACACACAGGATTATACATACTTCCTCCATTAACACACACAGGATTCTACATACTTCCTCCCTCATTAACACACTCAGGATTCTACATACTTCCTCGATTAACACACTCAGGATTCTACATACTTCCTCCCTCATTAACACATACAGGATTCTACATACTTCCTCCATTAACACACCCAGGATTCTACATACTTCCTCCCTCATTAACACACACAGGATTCTACATACTTCCTCCATTAACACACACAGGATTCTACATACTTCCTCCATTAACACACACAGGATATTACATATTTCCTCCATTAACACACAGGATTCTACATACTTCCTCCCTCATTAACACACACAGGATTCTACATACTTCCTCCATTAACACACCCAGGATTATACATACTTCCTCCCTCATTAACACACCCAGGATTCAACATATTTCCTCCATTAACACACACAGGATTCTACATACTTCCTCCCTCATTAACACACCCAGGATTATACATACTTCCTCCATTAACACACACAGGATTCTACATACTTCCTCCCTCATTAACACATACAGGATTCTACATACTTCCTCCATTAACACACACAGGATTCTACATACTTCCTCCCTCATTAACACACACAGGATAATACATACTTCCTCCATTAACACACACAGGATTCTACATACTTCCTCCCTCATTAACACACACAGGATAATACATACTTCCTCCATTAACACACACAGGATTCTACATACTTCCTCCCTCATTAACACACACATGATTCTACATACTTCCTCCATTAACACACACAGGATTCTACATACTTCCTCCATTAACACACAGAGGATTCTACATACTTCCTCCATTAACACACACAGGATACTACATACTTCCTCCCTCATTAACAAACACAGGATTTTACATACTTCCTCCATTAACACACACAGGATTCTACATACTTCCTCCATTAACACACAGGATTCTACATACTTCCTCCATTAACCCACACAGGATTATACATACTTCCTCCATTAACACAGAGGATTCTACATACTTCCTCCATTAAGACACAGGATTCTACATACTTCCTCCCTCATTAACACACACAGGATTATACATACTTCCTCCATTTACACACAGGATTCGACATACTTCCTCCCTCATTAACACACACAGGATTATACATACTTCCTCCATTAACCAACACAGGATTCGACATACTTCCTCCATTAACACACACAGGATTCTACATACTTCCTCCATTAACACAGACAGGATACTACATACTTCCTCCATTAACACACACAGGATACTACATACTTCCTCCATTAACACACACAGGATTTTACATACTTCCTCCCTCATTAACACACACAGGATTCTACATACTTCCTCCATTAACACACACAGGATACTACATATTTCCTCCATTAACACACACAGGATTTTACATACTTCCTCCCTCATTAACACACGCAGGATTCTACATACTTCCCCCATTAACACACACAGGATTCTACATACTTCCTCCCTCATTAACCCACACAGGATTCTACATACTTCCTCCATTAACCCACACAGGATTCTACATACTTCCTCCATTAACACACACAGGATTCTACATACTTCCTCCCTCATTAACACACACAGGATTCTACATACTTCCTCCATTAACCCACACAGGATTCTACATACTTCCTCCATTAACCCACACAGGATTCTACATACTTCCTCCATTAACACACACAGGATTATACATACTTCTTCCCTCATTAACACACACAGGATTCTACATACTTCCTCCCTCATTAACACACACAGGATTATACATACTTCCTCCATTTACACACAGGATTCGACATACTTCCTCCCTCATTAACACACACAGGATTATACATACTTCCTCCATTAACCCACACAGGATTCGACATACTTCCTCCATTAACACACACAGGATTCTACATACTTCCTCCCTCATTAACACACACAGGTTAATACATACTTCCTCCATTAACACACACAGGATTCTACATACTTCCTCCCTCATTAACACACACATGATTCTACATACTTCCTCCATTAACTCACACAGGATTCTACATACTTCCTCCATTAACACACAGAGGATTCTACATACTTCCTCCATTAACACACACAGGATACTACATACTTCCTCCCTCATTAACACACACATGATTCTACATACTTCCTCCATTAACACACACAGGATTCTACATACTTCCTCCATTAACACACAGAGGATTCTACATACTTCCTCCATTAACACACACAGGATACTACATACTTCCTCCCTCATTAACAAACACAGGATTCTACATACTTCCTCCATTAACACAGAGGATTCTACATACTTCCTCCATTAAGACACAGGATTCTACATACTTCCTCCCTCATTAACACACACAGGATTATACATACTTCCTCCATTTACACACAGGATTCGACATACTTCCTCCCTCATTAACACACACAGGATTATACATACTTCCTCCATTAACCCACACAGGATTCGACATACTTCCTCCATTAACACACACAGGATTCTACATACTTCCTCCATTAACACAGACAGGATACTACATACTTCCTCCATTAACACACACAGGATACTACATACTTCCTCCATTAACACACACAGGATTTTACATACTTCCTCCCTCATTAACACACACAGGATTCTACATACTTCCTCCATTAACACACACAGGATACTACATATTTCCTCCATTAACACACACAGGATTTTACATACCTCCTCCCTCATTAACACACGCAGGATTCTACATACTTCCCCCATTAACACACACAGGATTCTACATACTTCCTCCCTCATTAACACACACAGGATTCTACATACTTCCTCCATTAACCCACACAGGATTCTACATACTTCCTCCATTAACCCACACAGGATTCTACATACTTCCTCCATTAACACACACAGGATTATACATACTTCTTCCCTCATTAACACACACAGGATTCTACATACTTCCTCCCTCATTAACACACACAGGATTCTACATACTTCCTCCATTAACGCACACAGGATTCTACATACTTCCTCCATTAACACACTCAGGATTCTACATACTTCCTCCCTCATTAACACATACAGGATTCTACATACTTCCTCCATTAACACACCCAGGATTCTACATACTTCCTCCCTCATTAACACACACAGGATTCTACATACTTCCTCCATTAACACACACAGGATTCTACATACTTCCTCCATTAACACACACAGGATACTACATATTTCCTCCATTAACACACAGGATTCTACATACTTCCTCCCTCATTAACACACACAGGATTCTACATACTTCCTCCATTAACACACCCAGGATTATACATACTTCCTCCCTCATTAACACACCCAGGATTCAACATATTTCCTCCATTAACACACACAGGATTCTACATACTTCCTCCCTCATTAACACACCCAGGATTCTACATACTTCCTCCCTCATTAACACACACAGGATTCTACATACTTCCTCCATTAACCCACACAGGATTCTACATACTTCCTCCATTAACCCACACAGGATTCTACATACTTCCTCCATTAACACACACAGGATTATACATACTTCTTCCCTCATTAACACACACAGGATTCTACATACTTCCTCCCTCATTAACACACACAGGATTCTACATACTTCCTCCATTAACGCACACAGGATTCTACATACTTCCTCCATTAACCCACACAGGATTCTACATACTTCCTCCATTAACCCACACAGAATTCTACATACTTCCTCCCTCATTAACCCACACAGGATTCTACAGACGACCTCCCTCATTAACACACACAGGATACTACATACTTCCTCCATTAACACACAGGATTCTACATACTTCCTCCATTAACACACACAGGATTCTACATCCTTCCTCCCTCATTAACACACACAGGATTCTACAAGCGTCCTCCCTCATTAACACACACAGGATACTACATACTTCCTCCATTAACACACAGGATTCTACATACTTCCTCCATTAACACACACAGGATTCTACATCCTTCCTCCCTCATTAACACACCCAGGATTCTACGTTCTTCCTCCCTCATTAACACACACAGGATTATACATACTACCTCCATTAACCCACACAGGATTCTACATACTTCCTCCATTAACACACACAGGATTCTACATACCTCCTCCCTCATTAACACACCCAGAATTCTACATACTTCCTCCATTAACACACACAGGATTCTACCTACTTCCTCCATTAACCCACACAGGATTCTACATACTTCCTCCATTAACACACACAGGATTCTACATACTTCCTCCATTAACCCACACAGGATTCTACATACATCCTCCCTCATTAACCCACACAGGATTCTACAGACGTCCTCCCTCATTAACACACACAGGATACAGCATACTTCCTCCATTAACACACAGGATTCTAAATACTTCCTCCATTAACACACAGGATTCTACATACATCCTCCCTCATTAACACACACAGGATTCTACATAGTTCCTCCATTAACACACAGGATTCTACATACTTCCTCCCTCATTAACACACACAGGATTCTACATACTTCCTCCATTAACACACACAGGATTATACATACTTCCTCCATTAACACACACAGGATTCTACATACTTCCTCCCTCATTAACACACTCAGGATTCTACATACTTCCTCGATTAACACACTCAGGATTCTACATACTTCCTCCCTCATTAACACATACAGGATTCTACATACTTCCTCCATTAACACACCCAGGATTCTACATACTTCCTCCCTCATTAACACACACAGGATTCTACATACTTCCTCCATTAACACACACAGGATTCTACATACTTCCTCCATTAACACACACAGGATATTACATATTTCCTCCATTAACACACAGGATTCTACATACTTCCTCCCTCATTAACACACACAGGATTCTACATACTTCCTCCATTAACACACCCAGGATTATACATACTTCCTCCCTCATTAACACACCCAGGATTCAACATATTTCCTCCATTAACACACACAGGATTCTACATACTTCCTCCCTCATTAACACACCCAGGATTATACATACTTCCTCCATTAACACACACAGGATTCTACATACTTCCTCCCTCATTAACACATACAGGATTCTACATACTTCCTCCATTAACACACACAGGATTCTACATACTTCCTCCCTCATTAACACACACAGGATAATACATACTTCCTCCATTAACACACACAGGATTCTACATACTTCCTCCCTCATTAACACACACAGGATAATACATACTTCCTCCATTAACACACACAGGATTCTACATACTTCCTCCCTCATTAACACACACATGATTCTACATACTTCCTCCATTAACACACACAGGATTCTACATACTTCCTCCATTAACACACAGAGGATTCTACATACTTCCTCCATTAACACACACAGGATACTACATACTTCCTCCCTCATTAACAAACACAGGATTTTACATACTTCCTCCATTAACACACACAGGATTCTACATACTTCCTCCATTAACACACAGGATTCTACATACTTCCTCCATTAACCCACACAGGATTATACATACTTCCTCCATTAACACAGAGGATTCTACATACTTCCTCCATTAAGACACAGGATTCTACATACTTCCTCCCTCATTAACACACACAGGATTATACATACTTCCTCCATTTACACACAGGATTCGACATACTTCCTCCCTCATTAACACACACAGGATTATACATACTTCCTCCATTAACCAACACAGGATTCGACATACTTCCTCCATTAACACACACAGGATTCTACATACTTCCTCCATTAACACAGACAGGATACTACATACTTCCTCCATTAACACACACAGGATACTACATACTTCCTCCATTAACACACACAGGATTTTACATACTTCCTCCCTCATTAACACACACAGGATTCACATACTTCCTCCATTAACACACACAGGATACTACATATTTCCTCCATTAACACACACAGGATTTACATACTTCCTCCATTAACACACGCAGGATTCTACATACGCACACAGGATTCTACATACTTCCTCCATTAACCCACACAGGATTCTACATACTTCCTCCATGAACCCACACAGAATTCTACATACTTCCTCCCTCATTAACCCACACAGGATTCTACAGACGACCTCCCTCATTAACACACACAGGATACTACATACTTCCTCCATTAACACACAGGATTCTACATACTGCCTCCATTAACACACACAGGATTCTACATCCTTCCTCCCTCATTAACACACCCAGGATTCTACGTACTTCCTCCCCATTAACACACACAGGATTATACATACTTCCTCCATTAACCCACACAGGATTCTACATACTTCCTCCATTAACACACACAGGATTCTACATACTTCCTCCCCATTAACACACCCAGAATTCTACATACTTCCTCCATTAACACACACAGGATTCTACATACTTCCTCCCTCATTAACACACACAGGATTCTACATACTTCGTCCCTCATTAACACACACAGGATTATACATACTTCCTCCATTAACACACAGGATTATACATACTTACTCCCTCATTAACACACACAGGATTCTACATACTTCCTCCATTAACACACACAGGATTCTACATACTTCCTCCATTAACACACACAGGATTCTACATACTTCCTCCATTAACACACACAGGATTCTACATACTTCCTCCCTCATTAACACACACAGGATTCTACATACTTCCTCCATTAACACACCCAGGATTATACATACTTCCTCCCTCATTAACACACCCAGGATTCAACATATTTCCTCCATTAACACACACAGGATTCTACATACTTACTCCCTCATTAACACACCCAGGATTATACATACTTCCTCCATTAACACACACAGGATTCTACATACTTCCTCCCTCATTAACACATACAGGATTCTACATACTTCCTCCATTAACACACACAGGATTCTACATACTTCCTCCCTCATTAACACACACAGGATAATACATACTTCCTCCATTAACACACACAGGATTCTACATACTTCCTCCCTCATTAACACACACAGGATAATACATACTTCCTCCATTAACACACACAGGATTCTACATACTTCCTCCCTCATTAACACACACATGATTCTACATACTTCCTCCATTAACACACACAGGATTCTACATACTTCCTCCATTAACACACAGAGGATTCTACATACTTCCTCCATTAACACACACAGGATACTACATACTTCCTCCCTCATTAACAAACACAGGATTTTACATACTTCCTCCATTAACACACACAGGATTCTACATACTTCCTCCATTAACACACAGGATTCTACATACTTCCTCCATTAACCCACACAGGATTATACATACTTCCTCCATTAACACAGAGGATTCTACATACTTCCTCCATTAAGACACAGGATTCTACATACTTCCTCCCTCATTAACACACACAGGATTATACATACTTCCTCCATTTACACACAGGATTCGACATACTTCCTCCCTCATTAACACACACAGGATTATACATACTTCCTCCATTAACCAACACAGGATTCGACATACTTCCTCCATTAACACACACAGGATTCTACATACTTCCTCCATTAACACAGACAGGATACTACATACTTCCTCCATTAACACACACAGGATACTACATACTTCCTCCATTAACACACACAGGATTTTACATACTTCCTCCCTCATTAACACACACAGGATTCGACATACTTCCTCCATTAACACACACAGGATACTACATATTTCCTCCATTAACACACACAGGATTTTACATACTTCCTCCCTCATTAACACACGCAGGATTCTACATACTTCCCCCATTAACACACACAGGATTCTACATACTTCCTCCCTCATTAACCCACACAGGATTCTACATACTTCCTCCATTAACCCACACAGGATTCTACATACTTCCTCCATTAACACACACAGGATTCTACATACTTCCTCCCTCATTAACACACACAGGATTCTACATACTTCCTCCATTAACCCACACAGGATTCTACATACTTCCTCCATTAACCCACACAGGATTCTACATACTTCCTCCATTAACACACACAGGATTATACATACTTCTTCCCTCATTAACACACACAGGATTCTACATACTTCCTCCCTCATTAACACACACAGGATTATACATACTTCCTCCATTTACACACAGGATTCGACATACTTCCTCCCTCATTAACACACACAGGATTATACATACTTCCTCCATTAACCCACACAGGATTCGACATACTTCCTCCATTAACACACACAGGATTCTACATACTTCCTCCCTCATTAACACACACAGGATAATACATACTTCCTCCATTAACACACACAGGATTCTACATACTTCCTCCCTCATTAACACACACATGATTCTACATACTTCCTCCATTAACTCACACAGGATTCTACATACTTCCTCCATTAACACACAGAGGATTCTACATACTTCCTCCATTAACACACACAGGATACTACATACTTCCTCCCTCATTAACAAACACAGGATTTTACATACTTCCTCCATTAACACACACAGGATTCTACATACTTCCTCCATTAACACACAGGATTCTACATACTTCCTCCATTAACCCACACAGGATTCTACATACTTCCTCCATTAACACAGAGGATTCTACATACTTCCTCCATTAAGACACAGGATTCTACATACTTCCTCCCTCATTAACACACACAGGATTATACATACTTCCTCCATTTACACACAGGATTCGACATACTTCCTCCCTCATTAACACACACAGGATTATACATACTTCCTCCATTAACCCACACAGGATTCGACATACTTCCTCCATTAACACACACAGGATTCTACATACTTCCTCCATTAACACAGACAGGATACTACATACTTCCTCCATTAACACACACAGGATACTACATACTTCCTCCATTAACACACACAGGATTTTACATACTTCCTCCCTCATTAACACACACAGGATTCTACATACTTCCTCCATTAACACACACAGGATACTACATATTTCCTCCATTAACACACACAGGATTTTACATACCTCCTCCCTCATTAACACACGCAGGATTCTACATACTTCCCCCATTAACACACACAGGATTCTACATACTTCCTCCCTCATTAACACACACAGGATTCTACATACTTCCTCCATTAACCCACACAGGATTCTACATACTTCCTCCATTAACCCACACAGGATTCTACATACTTCCTCCATTAACACACACAGGATTATACATACTTCTTCCCTCATTAACACACACAGGATTCTACATACTTCCTCCCTCATTAACACACACAGGATTCTACATACTTCCTCCATTAACGCACACAGGATTCTACATACTTCCTCCATTAACCCACACAGGATTCTACATACTTCCTCCATTAACCCACACAGAATTCTACATACTTCCTCCCTCATTAACCCACACAGGATTCTACAGACGACCTCCCTCATTAACACACACAGGATACTACATACTTCCTCCATTAACACACAGGATTCTACATACTTCCTCCATTAACACACACAGGATTCTACATCCTTCCTCCCTCATTAACACACACAGGATTCTACAAGCGTCCTCCCTCATTAACACACACAGGATACTACATACTTCCTCCATTAACACACAGGATTCTACATACTTCCTCCATTAACACACACAGGATTCTACATCCTTCCTCCCTCATTAACACACCCAGGATTCTACGTACTTCCTCCCTTATTAACACACACAGGATTATACATACTTCCTCCATTAACCCACACAGGATTCTACATACTTCCTCCATTAACACACACAGGATTCTACATACTTCCTCCCTCATTAACACACCCAGAATTCTACATACTTCCTCCATTAACACACACAGGATTCTACATACTTCCTCCCTCATTAACACACACAGGATTCTACATACTTCGTCCCTCATTAACACACACAGGATTATACATACTTCCTCCATTAACACACAGGATTATACATACTTACTCCCTCATTAACACACACAGGATTCTACATACTTCCTCCCTCATTAACACACACAGGATTCAACCTACTTCCTCCATTAACCCACACAGGATTCTACATACTTCCTCCATTAACACACACAGGATTCTACATACTTCCTCCATTAACCCACACAGGATTCTACATACATCCTCCCTCATTAACCCACACAGGATTCTACAGACGTCCTCCCTCATTAACACACACAGGATACAGCATACTTCCTCCATTAACACACAGGATTCTAAATACTTCCTCCATTAACACACAGGATTCTACATACATCCTCCCTCATTAACACACACAGGATTCTACATAGTTCCTCCATTAACACACAGGATTCTACATACTTCCTCCCTCATTAACACACACAGGATTCTACATACTTCCTCCATTAACACACACAGGATTATACATACTTCCTCCATTAACACACACAGGATTCTACATACTTCCTCCCTCATTAACACACTCAGGATTCTACATACTTCCTCCATTAACACACACAGGATTCTACATACTTCCTCCCTCATTAACACACACAGGATTCTACATACTTCCTCCATTAACCCACACAGGATTCTACATACTTCCTCCATTAACCCACACAGGATTCTACATACTTCCTCCATTAACACACACAGGATTATACATACTTCTTCCCTCATTAACACACACAGGATTCTACATACTTCCTCCCTCATTAACACACACAGGATTATACATACTTCCTCCATTTACACACAGGATTCGACATACTTCCTCCCTCATTAACACACACAGGATTATACATACTTCCTCCATTAACCCACACAGGATTCGACATACTTCCTCCATTAACACACACAGGATTCTACATACTTCCTCCCTCATTAACACACACAGGATAATACATACTTCCTCCATTAACACACACAGGATTCTACATACTTCCTCCCTCATTAACACACACATGATTCTACATACTTCCTCCATTAACTCACACAGGATTCTACATACTTCCTCCATTAACACACAGAGGATTCTACATACTTCCTCCATTAACACACACAGGATACTACATACTTCCTCCCTCATTAACAAACACAGGATTTTACATACTTCCTCCATTAACACACACAGGATTCTACATACTTCCTCCATTAACACACAGGATTCTACATACTTCCTCCATTAACCCACACAGGATTCTACATACTTCCTCCATTAACACAGAGGATTCTACATACTTCCTCCATTAAGACACAGGATTCTACATACTTCCTCCCTCATTAACACACACAGGATTATACATACTTCCTCCATTTACACACAGGATTCGACATACTTCCTCCCTCATTAACACACACAGGATTATACATACTTCCTCCATTAACCCACACAGGATTCGACATACTTCCTCCATTAACACACACAGGATTCTACATACTTCCTCCATTAACACAGACAGGATACTACATACTTCCTCCATTAACACACACAGGATACTACATACTTCCTCCATTAACACACACAGGATTTTACATACTTCCTCCCTCATTAACACACACAGGATTCTACATACTTCCTCCATTAACACACACAGGATACTACATATTTCCTCCATTAACACACACAGGATTTTACATACCTCCTCCCTCATTAACACACGCAAGATTCTACATACTTCCCCCATTAACACACACAGGATTCTACATACTTCCTCCCTCATTAACACACACAGGATTCTACATACTTCCTCCATTAACCCACACAGGATTCTACATACTTCCTCCATTAACCCACACAGGATTCTACATACTTCCTCCATTAACACACACAGGATTATACATACTTCTTCCCTCATTAACACACACAGGATTCTACATACTTCCTCCCTCATTAACACACACAGGATTCTACATACTTCCTCCATTAACGCACACAGGATTCTACATACTTCCTCCATTAACCCACACAGGATTCTACATACTTCCTCCATTAACCCACACAGAATTTTACATACTTCCTCCCTCATTAACCCACACAGGATTCTACAGACGACCTCCCTCATTAACACACACAGGATACTACATACTTCCTCCATTAACACACAGGATTCTACATACTGCCTCCATTAACACACACAGGATTCTACATCCTTCCTCCCTCATTAACACACCCAGGATTCTACGTACTTCCTCCCTCATTAACACACACAGGATTATACATACTTCCTCCATTAACCCACACAGGATTCTACATACTTCCTCCATTAACACACACAGGATTCTACATACTTCCTCCCTCATTAACACACCCAGAATTCTACATACTTCCTCCATTAACACACACAGGATTCTACATACTTCCTCCCTCATTAACACACACAGGATTCTACATACTTCGTCCCTCATTAACACACACAGGATTATACATACTTCCTCCATTAACACACAGGATTATACATACTTACTCCCTCATTAACACACACAGGATTCTACATACTTCCTCCCTCATTAACACACACAGGATTCTACCTACTTCCTCCATTAACCCACACAGGATTCTACATACTTCCTCCATTAACACACACAGGATTCTACATACTTCCTCCATTAACCCACACAGGATTCTACATACATCCTCCCTCATTAACCCACACAGGATTCTACAGACGTCCTCCCTCATTAACACACACAGGATACAGCATACTTCCTCCATTAACACACAGGATTCTAAATACTTCCTCCATTAACACACAGGATTCTACATACATCCTCCCTCATTAACACACACAGGATTCTACATAGTTCCTCCATTAACACACAGGATTCTACATACTTCCTCCCTCATTAACACACACAGGATTCTACATACTTCCTCCATTAACACACACAGGATTATACATACTTCCTCCATTAACACACACAGGATTCTACATACTTCCTCCCTCATTAACACACTCAGGATTCTACATACTTCCTCCATTAACACACTCAGGATTCTACATACTTCCTCCCTCATTAACACATACAGGATTCTACATACTTCCTCCATTAACACACCCAGGATTCTACATACTTCCTCCCTCATTAACACACACAGGATTCTACATACTTCCTCCATTAACACACACAGGATTCTACATACTTCCTCCATTAACACACACAGGATACTACATATTTCCTCCATTAACACACAGGATTCTACATACTTCCTCCCTCATTAACACACACAGGATTCTACATACTTCCTCCATTAACACACCCAGGATTATACATACTTCCTCCCTCATTAACACACCCAGGATTCAACATATTTCCTCCATTAACACACACAGGATTCTACATACTTCCTCCCTCATTAACACACCCAGGATTCTACATACTTCCTCCCTCATTAACACACACAGGATTCTACATACTTCCTCCATTAACCCACACAGGATTCTACATACTTCCTCCATTAACCCACACAGGATTCTACATACTTCCTCCATTAACACACACAGGATTATACATACTTCTTCCCTCATTAACACACACAGGATTCTACATACTTCCTCCCTCATTAACACACACAGGATTCTACATACTTCCTCCATTAACGCACACAGGATTCTACATACTTCCTCCATTAACCCACACAGGATTCTACATACTTCCTCCATTAACCCACACAGAATTCTACATACTTCCTCCCTCATTAACCCACACAGGATTCTACAGACGACCTCCCTCATTAACACACACAGGATACTACATACTTCCTCCATTAACACACAGGATTCTACATACTTCCTCCATTAACACACACAGGATTCTACATCCTTCCTCCCTCATTAACACACACAGGATTCTACAAGCGTCCTCCCTCATTAACACACACAGGATACTACATACTTCCTCCATTAACACACAGGATTCTACATACTTCCTCCATTGACACACACAGGATTCTACATCCTTCCTCCCTCATTAACACACCCAGGATTCTACGTACTTCCTCCCTCATTAACCCACACAGGATTATACATACTTCCTCCATTAACCCACACAGGATTCTACATACTTCCTCCATTAACACACACAGGATTCTACATACTTCCTCCCTCATTAACACACCCAGGATTCTACATACTTCCTCCCTCATTAACACACACAGGATTCTACATACTTCCTCCATTAACACACACAGGATTCTACATACTTCCTCAATTAACACACACAGGATACTACATACTTCCTCCCTCATTAACACATACAGGATTCTACATACTTCCTCCCTCATTAACACACACAGGATTCACATACTTCCTCCATTAACACACACAGGAATCTACATACTTCCTCCATTAACACACATAGGATTCTACATCCTTCCTCCCTCATTAACACACCCAGGATTCTACATACTTCCTCCCTCATTAACACACACAGGATTCTACATACTTACTCCCTCATTAACACACCCAGGATTCTACATACTTCCTCCATTAACACACACAGGATTCTACATACTTCCTCCCTCATTAACACACACAGGATTCTACATACTTCCTCCCTCATTAACACACACAGGATTATACATACTTCCTCCATTTACACACAGGATTCGACATACTTCCTCCCTCATTAACACACACAGGATTATACATACTTCCTCCATTAACCAACACAGGATTCGACATACTTCCTCCATTAACACACACAGGATTCTACATACTTCCTCCATTAACCCACACAGGATTCTACATACATCCTCCCTCATTAACCCACACAGGATTCTACAGACGTCCTCCCTCATTAACACACACAGGATACAGCATACTTCCTCCATTAACACACAGGATTCTAAATACTTCCTCCATTAACACACAGGATTCTACATACATCCTCCCTCATTAACACACACAGGATTCTACATAGTTCCTCCATTAACACACAGGATTCTACATACTTCCTCCCTCATTAACACACACAGGATTCTACATACTTCCTCCATTAACACACACAGGATTATACATACTTCCTCCATTAACACACACAGGATTCTACATACTTCCTCCCTCATTAACACACTCAGGATTCTACATACTTCCTCCATTAACACACTCAGGATTCTACATACTTCCTCCCTCATTAACACATACAGGATTCTACATACTTCCTCCATTAACACACCCAGGATTCTACATACTTCCTCCCTCATTAACACACACAGGATTCTACATACTTCCTCCATTAACACACACAGGATTCTACATACTTCCTCCATTAACACACACAGGATATTACATATTTCCTCCATTAACACACAGGATTCTACATACTTCCTCCCTCATTAACACACACAGGATTCTACATACTTCCTCCATTAACACACCCAGGATTATACATACTTCCTCCCTCATTAACACACCCAGGATTCAACATATTTCCTCCATTAACACACACAGGATTCTACATACTTCCTCCCTCATTAACACACCCAGGATTATACATACTTCCTCCATTAACACACACAGGATTCTACATACTTCCTCCCTCATTAACACATACAGGATTCTACATACTTCCTCCATTAACACACACAGGATTCTACATACTTCCTCCCTCATTAACACACACAGGATAATACATACTTCCTCCATTAACACACACAGGATTCTAAATACTTCCTCCCTCATTAACACACACAGGATAATACATACTTCCTCCATTAACACACACAGGATTCTACATACTTCCTCCCTCATTAACACACACATGATTCTACATACTTCCTCCATTAACACACACAGGATTCTACATACTTCCTCCATTAACACACAGAGGATTCTACATACTTCCTCCATTAACACACACAGGATACTACATACTTCCTCCCTCATTAACAAACACAGGATTTTACATACTTCCTCCATTAACACACACAGGATTCTACATACTTCCTCCATTAACACACAGGATTCTACATACTTCCTCCATTAACCCACACAGGATTATACATACTTCCTCCATTAACACAGAGGATTCTACATACTTCCTCCATTAAGACACAGGATTCTACATACTTCCTCCCTCATTAACACACACAGGATTATACATACTTCCTCCATTTACACACAGGATTCGACATACTTCCTCCCTCATTAACACACACAGGATTATACATACTTCCTCCATTAACCAACACAGGATTCGACATACTTCCTCCATTAACACACACAGGATTCTACATACTTCCTCCATTAACACAGACAGGATACTACATACTTCCTCCATTAACACACACAGGATACTACATACTTCCTCCATTAACACACACAGGATTTTACATACTTCCTCCCTCATTAACACACACAGGATTCTACATACTTCCTCCATTAACACACACAGGATACTACATATTTCCTCCATTAACACACACAGGATTTTACATACTTCCTCCCTCATTAACACACGCAGGATTCTACATACTTCCCCCATTAACACACACAGGATTCTACATACTTCCTCCCTCATTAACCCACACAGGATTCTACATACTTCCTCCATTAACCCACACAGGATTCTACATACTTCCTCCATTAACACACACAGGATTCTACATACTTCCTCCCTCATTAACACACACAGGATTCTACATACTTCCTCCATTAACCCACACAGGATTCTACATACTTCCTCCATTAACCCACACAGGATTCTACATACTTCCTCCATTAACACACACAGGATTATACATACTTCTTCCCTCATTAACACACACAGGATTCTACATACTTCCTCCCTCATTAACACACACAGGATTCTACATACTTCCTCCATTAACGCACACAGGATTCTACATACTTCCTCCATTAACCCACACAGGATTCTACATACTTCCTCCATTAACCCACACAGAATTCTACATACTTCCTCCCTCATTAACCCACACAGGATTCTACAGACGACCTCCCTCATTAACACACACAGGATACTACATACTTCCTCCATTAACACACAGGATTCTACATACTTCCTCCATTAACACACACAGGATTCTACATCCTTCCTCCCTCATTAACACACACAGGATTCTACAAGCGTCCTCCCTCATTAACACACACAGGATACTACATACTTCCTCCATTAACACACAGGATTCTACATACTTCCTCCATTGACACACACAGGATTCTACATCCTTCCTCCCTCATTAACACACCCAGGATTCTACGTACTTCCTCCCTCATTAACCCACACAGGATTATACATACTTCCTCCATTAACCCACACAGGATTCTACATACTTCCTCCATTAACACACACAGGATTCTACATACTTCCTCCCTCATTAACACACCCAGGATTCTACATACTTCCTCCCTCATTAACACACACAGGATTCTACATACTTCCTCCATTAACACACACAGGATTCTACATACTTCCTCCATTAACACACACAGGATACTACATACTTCCTCCCTCATTAACACATACAGGATTCTACATACTTCCTCCCTCATTAACACACACAGGATTCCACATACTTCCTCCATTAACACACACAGGAATCTACATACTTCCTCCATTAACACACATAGGATTCTACATCCTTCCTCCCTCATTAACACACCCAGGATTCTACATACTTCCTCCCTCATTAACACACACAGGATTCTACATACTTACTCCCTCATTAACACACCCAGGATTCTACATACTTCCTCCATTAACACACACAGGATTCTACATACTTCCTCCCTCATTAACACACACAGGATTCTACATACTTCCTCCCTCATTAACACACCCAGGATTCTACATACTTCCTCCCTCATTAACACACACATGATTCTACATACTTCCTCCATTAACACACACAGGATTCTACATACTTCCTCCATTAACACACAGAGGATTCTACATACTTCCTCCATTAACACACACAGGATACTACATACTTCCTCCCTCATTAACAAACACAGGATTTTACATACTTCCTCCATTAACACACACAGGATTCTACATACTTCCTCCATTAACACACAGGATTCTACATACTTCCTCCATTAACCCACACAGGATTATACATACTTCCTCCATTAACACAGAGGATTCTACATACTTCCTCCATTAAGACACAGGATTCTACATACTTCCTCCCTCATTAACACACACAGGATTATACATACTTCCTCCATTTACACACAGGATTCGACATACTTCCTCCCTCATTAACACACACAGGATTATACATACTTCCTCCATTAACCAACACAGGATTCGACATACTTCCTCCATTAACACACACAGGATTCTACATACTTCCTCCATTAACACAGACAGGATACTACATACTTCCTCCATTAACACACACAGGATACTACATACTTCCTCCATTAACACACACAGGATTTTACATACTTCCTCCCTCATTAACACACACAGGATTCTACATACTTCCTCCATTAACACACACAGGATACTACATATTTCCTCCATTAACACACACAGGATTTTACATACTTCCTCCCTCATTAACACACGCAGGATTCTACATACTTCCCCCATTAACACACACAGGATTCTACATACTTCCTCCCTCATTAACCCACACAGGATTCTACATACTTCCTCCATTAACACACACAGGATACTACATACTTCCTCCCTCATTAACAAACACAGGATTTTACATACTTCCTCCATTAACACACACAGGATTCTACATACTTCCTCCATTAACACACAGGATTCTACATACTTCCTCCATTAACCCACACAGGATTATACATACTTCCTCCATTAACACAGAGGATTCTACATACGTCCTCCATTAAGACACAGGATTCTACATACTTCCTCCCTCATTAACACACACAGGATTATACATACTTCCTCCATTTACACACAGGATTCGACATACTTCCTCCCTCATTAACACACACAGGATTATACATACTTCCTCCATTAACCAACACAGGATTCGACATACTTCCTCCATTAACACACACAGGATTCTACATACTTCCTCCATTAACACAGACAGGATACTACATACTTCCTCCATTAACACACACAGGATACTACATACTTCCTCCATTAACACACACAGGATTTTACATACTTCCTCCCTCATTAACACACACAGGATTCTACATACTTCCTCCATTAACACACACAGGATACTACATATTTCCTCCATTAACACACACAGGATTTTACATACTTCCTCCCTCATTAACACACGCAGGATTCTACATACTTCCCCCATTAACACACACAGGATTCTACATACTTCCTCCCTCATTAACCCACACAGGATTCTACATACTTCCTCCATTAACCCACACAGGATTCTACATACTTCCTCCATTAACACACACAGGATTCTACATACTTCCTCCCTCATTAACACACACAGGATTCTACATACTTCCTCCATTAACCCACACAGGATTCTACATACTTCCTCCATTAACCCACACAGGATTCTACATACTTCCTCCATTAACACACACAGGATTATACATACTTCTTCCCTCATTAACACACACAGGATTCTACATACTTCCTCCCTCATTAACACACACAGGATTCTACATACTTCCTCCATTAACGCACACAGGATTCTACATACTTCCTCCATTAACCCACACAGGATTCTACATACTTACTCCATTAACCCACACAGAATTCTACATACTTCCTCCCTCATTAACCCACACAGGATTCTACAGACGACCTCCCTCATTAACACACACAGGATACTACATACTTCCTCCATTAACACACAGGATTCTACATACTTCCTCCATTAACACACACAGGATTCTACATCCTTCCTCCCTCATTAACACACACAGGATTCTACAAGCGTCCTCCCTCATTAACACACACAGGATACTACATACTTCCTCCATTAACACACAGGATTCTACATACTTCCTCCATTGACACACACAGGATTCTACATCCTTCCTCCCTCATTAACACACCCAGGATTCTACGTACTTCCTCCCTCATTAACCCACACAGGATTATACATACTTCCTCCATTAACCCACACAGGATTCTACATACTTCCTCCATTAACACACACAGGATTCTACATACTTCCTCCCTCATTAACACACCCAGGATTCTACATACTTCCTCCCTCATTAACACACACAGGATTCTACATACTTCCTCCATTAACACACACAGGATTCTACATACTTCCTCAATTAACACACACAGGATACTACATACTTCCTCCCTCATTAACACATACAGGATTCTACATACTTCCTCCCTCATTAACACACACAGGATTCACATACTTCCTCCATTAACACACACAGGAATCTACATACTTCCTCCATTAACACACATAGGATTCTACATCCTTCCTCCCTCATTAACACACCCAGGATTCTACATACTTCCTCCCTCATTAACACACACAGGATTCTACATACTTACTCCCTCATTAACACACCCAGGATTCTACATACTTCCTCCATTAACACACACAGGATTCTACATACTTCCTCCCTCATTAACACACACAGGATTCTACATACTTCCTCCCTCATTAACACACCCAGGATTCTACATACTTCCTCCATTAACACACACAGGATTCTACATACTTCCTCCCTCATTAACACACACAGGATTCTACATACTTCGTCCCTCATTAACACACACAGGATTATACATACTTCCTCCATTAACACACAGGATTATACATACTTACTCCCTCATTAACACACACAGGATTCTACATACTTCCTCCCTCATTAACACACATAGGATTCTACCTACTTCCTCCATTAACCCACACAGGATTCTACATACTTCCTCCATTAACACACACAGGATTCTACATACTTCCTCCATTAACCCACACAGGATTCTACATACATCCTCCCTCATTAACCCACACAGGATTCTACAGACGTCCTCCCTCATTAACACACACAGGATACAGCATACTTCCTCCATTAACACACAGGATTCTAAATACTTCCTCCATTAACACACAGGATTCTACATACATCCTCCCTCATTAACACACACAGGATTCTACATAGTTCCTCCATTAACACACAGGATTCTACATACTTCCTCCCTCATTAACACACACAGGATTCTACATACTTCCTCCATTAACACACACAGGATTATACATACTTCCTCCATTAACACACACAGGATTCTACATACTTCCTCCCTCATTAACACACTCAGGATTCTACATACTTCCTCCATTAACACACTCAGGATTCTACATACTTCCTCCCTCATTAACACATACAGGATTCTACATACTTCCTCCATTAACACACCCAGGATTCTACATACTTCCTCCCTCATTAACACACACAGGATTCTACATACTTCCTCCATTAACACACACAGGATTCTACATACTTCCTCCATTAACACACACAGGATATTACATATTTCCTCCATTAACACACAGGATTCTACATACTTCCTCCCTCATTAACACACACAGGATTCTACATACTTCCTCCATTAACACACCCAGGATTATACATACTTCCTCCCTCATTAACACACCCAGGATTCAACATATTTCCTCCATTAACACACACAGGATTCTACATACTTCCTCCCTCATTAACACACCCAGGATTATACATACTTCCTCCATTAACACACACAGGATTCTACATACTTCCTCCCTCATTAACACATACAGGATTCTACATACTTCCTCCATTAACACACACAGGATTCTACATACTTCCTCCCTCATTAACACACACAGGATAATACATACTTCCTCCATTAACACACACAGGATTCTACATACTTCCTCCCTCATTAACACACACAGGATAATACATACTTCCTCCATTAACACACACAGGATTCTACATACTTCCTCCCTCATTAACACACACATGATTCTACATACTTCCTCCATTAACACACACAGGATTCTACATACTTCCTCCATTAACACACAGAGGATTCTACATACTTCCTCCATTAACACACACAGGATACTACATACTTCCTCCCTCATTAACAAACACAGGATTTTACATACTTCCTCCATTAACACACACAGGATTCTACATACTTCCTCCATTAACACACAGGATTCTACATACTTCCTCCATTAACCCACACAGGATTATACATACTTCCTCCATTAACACAGAGGATTCTACATACTTCCTCCATTAAGACACAGGATTCTACATACTTCCTCCCTCATTAACACACACAGGATTATACATACTTCCTCCATTTACACACAGGATTCGACATACTTCCTCCCTCATTAACACACACAGGATTATACATACTTCCTCCATTAACCAACACAGGATTCGACATACTTCCTCCATTAACACACACAGGATTCTACATACTTCCTCCATTAACACAGACAGGATACTACATACTTCCTCCATTAACACACACAGGATTCTACATCCTTCCTCCCTGATTAACACACACAGGATACTACATACTTCCTCCATTAACACACAGGATTCTACATACTTCCTCCATTAACACACAGGATTCTACATACTTCCTCCATTAACACACCGGATTTTACATACTTCCTCCCTCATTAACACACACAGGATTCTACA
The DNA here is from genome assembly GCF_965601325.2 of Salmo salar. Taxonomy (NCBI): domain Eukaryota; kingdom Metazoa; phylum Chordata; class Actinopteri; order Salmoniformes; family Salmonidae; genus Salmo; species Salmo salar. The sequence continues at coordinate 80,536,474 of NC_138306.1, read as the reverse complement.
TACTTCCTCCATTAACACACAGGATTTTACATACTTCCTCCCTCATTAACACACACAGGATTCTACATACTTCCTCCATTAACACACACAGGATTCTACAGACGTCCTCCTTGATTAACACACACAGGATACTACATACTTCCTCCATTAACACACACAAGATTTTACATACTTCCTCCCTCATTAACACACACAGGATTGTACATACTTCCTCCATTAACACACACAGGATTCTACATACTTCCTCCCTCATTAACCCACACAGGATTCTACATACTTCCTCCATTAACCCATACAGGATTCTACATACTTCCTCCATTAACCCACACAGGATTCTACATACTTCCTCCCTCATTAACACACACAGGATTGTACATACTTCCTCCATTAACCCACACAGGATTCTACATACTTCCTCCATTAACCCACACAGGATTCTACATACTTCCTCCATTAACACACAGGATTCTACATACTTCCTCCCTCATTAACACACACAGGATTCTACATACTTCCTCCATTAACACACACAGGATTCTTCATACTTCCTCCCTCATTAACACACACAGGATTCTACATACTTCCTCCATTAACACACACAGGATACTACATATTTCCTCCATTAACACACACAGGATTTTACATACTTCCTCCCTCATTAACACACGCAGGATTCTACATACTTCCCCCATTAACACACACAGGATTCTACATACTTCCTCCCTCATTAACCCACACAGGATTCTACATACTTCCTCCATTAACCCACACAGGATTCTACATACTTCCTCCATTAACACACACAGGATACTACATACTTCCTCCATTAACACACAGGATTCTACATACTTCCTCCCTCATTAACACACACAGGATTCTACATACTTCCTCCCTCATTAACACACACAGGATTCTACATACTTCCTCCATTAACACACACAGGATTCTACATACTTCCTCAATTAACAAACAGGATTATACTTACTTCCTCCATTAACACACACAGGATTCGACATACTTCCTCCATCATTAACACACAAAGGATTCTACATACTTCCTCCCTCATTAACACACACATGATTCTACATACTTCCTCGATTAACACACAAAGGATTCTACATACATCCTCCCTCATTAACACACAGGATTCTACATACTTCCTCCATTAACACACACAGGATACTACAAATTCCTCTATTAACACACATGATTCTACATACTTCCTCCATTAACACACACAGGATTCTACATACTTCCTCCCTCATTAACACACACAGGATTCTACATACTTCCTCCATTAACACACCCAGGATTCTACATACTTCCTCCATTAACACACAGGATTCTACATACTTCCTCCATTAACACACACAGGATACTACATACTTCCTCCATTAACACACACAGGATTCAACATACTTCCTCCCTCATTAACACACAGGATTCTACATACTTCCTCCCTCATTAACACACATATGATTCTAAATACTTCCTCCATTAACACACACAGGATTCTACATACTTCCTCCCTCATTAACACACACAGGATTCTACATACTTCCTCCCTCATTAACACACACAGGATTCTACATACTTCCTCCCTCATTAACACACAGGATTATACATACTTCCTCCATTAACACACCCAGGATTCTACATACTTCCTCCATTAACACACAGGATTCTACATACTTCCTCCATTAACCCACACAGGATTATACATACTTCCTCCATTAACACAGAGGATTCTACATACTTCCTCCATTAAGACACAGGATTCTACATACTTCCTCCCTCATTAACACACACAGGATTATACATACTTCCTCCATTTACACACAGGATTCGACATACTTCCTCCCTCATTAACACACACAGGATTATACATACTTCCTCCATTAACCAACACAGGATTCGACATACTTCCTCCATTAACACACACAGGATTCTACATACTTCCTCCATTAACACAGACAGGATACTACATACTTCCTCCATTAACACACACAGGATTCTACATCCTTCCTCCCTGATTAACACACACAGGATACTACATACTTCCTCCATTAACACACAGGATTCTACATACTTCCTCCATTAACACACAGGATTCTACATACTTCCTCCATTAACACACCGGATTTTACATACTTCCTCCCTCATTAACACACACAGGATTCTACATACTTCCTCCATTAACACACAGGATTTTACATACTTCCTCCCTCATTAACACACACAGGATTCTACATACTTCCTCCATTAACACACACAGGATTCTACAGACGTCCTCCTTGATTAACACACACAGGATACTACATACTTCCTCCATTAACACACACAAGATTTTACATACTTCCTCCCTCATTAACACACACAGGATTGTACATACTTCCTCCATTAACACACACAGGATTCTACATACTTCCTCCCTCATTAACCCACACAGGATTCTACATACTTCCTCCATTAACCCATACAGGATTCTACATACTTCCTCCATTAACCCACACAGGATTCTACATACTTCCTCCCTCATTAACACACACAGGATTGTACATACTTCCTCCATTAACCCACACAGGATTCTACATACTTCCTCCATTAACCCACACAGGATTCTACATACTTCCTCCATTAACACACAGGATTCTACATACTTCCTCCCTCATTAACACACACAGGATTCTACATACTTCCTCCATTAACACACACAGGATTCTTCATACTTCCTCCCTCATTAACACACACAGGATTCTACATACTTCCTCCATTAACACACACAGGATACTACATATTTCCTCCATTAACACACACAGGATTTTACATACTTCCTCCCTCATTAACACACGCAGGATTCTACATACTTCCCCCATTAACACACACAGGATTCTACATACTTCCTCCCTCATTAACCCACACAGGATTCTACATACTTCCTCCATTAACCCACACAGGATTCTACATACTTCCTCCATTAACACACACAGGATACTACATACTTCCTCCATTAACACACAGGATTCTACATACTTCCTCCCTCATTAACACACACAGGATTCTACATACTTCCTCCCTCATTAACACACACAGGATTCTACATACTTCCTCCATTAACACACACAGGATTCTACATACTTCCTCAATTAACAAACAGGATTATACTTACTTCCTCCATTAACACACACAGGATTCGACATACTTCCTCCATCATTAACACACAAAGGATTCTACATACTTCCTCCCTCATTAACACACACATGATTCTACATACTTCCTCGATTAACACACAAAGGATTCTACATACATCCTCCCTCATTAACACACAGGATTCTACATACTTCCTCCATTAACACACACAGGATACTACAAATTCCTCTATTAACACACATGATTCTACATACTTCCTCCATTAACACACACAGGATTCTACATACTTCCTCCCTCATTAACACACACAGGATTCTACATACTTCCTCCATTAACACACCCAGGATTCTACATACTTCCTCCATTAACACACAGGATTCTACATACTTCCTCCATTAACACACACAGGATACTACATACTTCCTCCATTAACACACACAGGATTCAACATACTTCCTCCCTCATTAACACACAGGATTCTACATACTTCCTCCCTCATTAACACACATATGATTCTAAATACTTCCTCCATTAACACACACAGGATTCTACATACTTCCTCCCTCATTAACACACACAGGATTCTACATACTTCCTCCCTCATTAACACACACAGGATTCTACATACTTCCTCCCTCATTAACACACAGGATTATACATACTTCCTCCATTAACACACCCAGGATTCTACATACTTCCTCCATTAACACACAGGATTCTACATACTTCCTCCATTAACACACACAGGATACTACATACTTCCTCCATTAACACACACAGAATTCGACATACTTCCTCCCTCATTAACACACACAGGATTCTACATACTTCCTCCCTCATTAACACACATATGATTCTACATACTTCCTCCATTAACACACACAGGATTCTACATACTTCCTCCATTAACACACACAGGATTCTACATCCTTCCTCCCTCATTAACACACACAGGATTCTACAGATGTCCTCCCTCATTAACACACACAGGATTCTACATACTTCCTCCATTAACACACAGGATTCTACATGCTTCCTCCATTAACACACACAGGATTCTACATCCTTCCTCCCTGATTAACACACACAGGATACTACATACTTCCTCCATTAACACACAGGATTCTACATACTTCCTCCATTAACACACAGGATTCTACATACTTCCTCCATTAACACACAGGATTTTACATACTTCCTCCCTCATTAACACACACAGGATTCTACATACTTCCTCCATTAACACACAGGATTTTACATACTTCCTCCCTCATTAACACACACAGGATTCTACATACTTCCTCCATTAACACACACAGGATTCTACAGACGTCCTCCTTGATTAACACACACAGGATACTACATACTTCCTCCATTAACACACACAAGATTTTACATACTTCCTCCCTCATTAACACACACAGGATTGTACATACTTCCTCCATTAACACACACAGGATTCTACATACTTCCTCCCTCATTAACCCACACAGGATTCTACATACTTCCTCCATTAACCCATACAGGATTCTACATACTTCCTCCATTAACCCACACAGGATTCTACATACTTCCTCCCTCATTAACACACACAGGATTGTACATACTTCCTCCATTAACCCACACAGGATTCTACATACTTCCTCCATTAACCCACACAGGATTCTACATACTTCCTCCATTAACACACAGGATTCTACATACTTCCTCCCTCATTAACACACACAGGATTCTACATACTTCCTCCATTAACACACACAGGATTCTTCATACTTCCTCCCTCATTAACACACACAGGATTCTACATACTTCCTCCATTAACACACACAGGATACTACATATTTCCTCCATTAACACACACAGGATTTTACATACTTCCTCCCTCATTAACACACGCAGGATTCTACATACTTCCCCCATTAACACACACAGGATTCTACATACTTCCTCCCTCATTAACCCACACAGGATTCTACATACTTCCTCCATTAACCCACACAGGATTCTACATACTTCCTCCATTAACACACACAGGATACTACATACTTCCTCCATTAACACACAGGATTCTACATACTTCCTCCCTCATTAACACACACAGGATTCTACATATCCTCCATTAACACACCCAGGATTCTACATACTTCCTCCCTCATTAACACACACAGGATACTACATACTTCCTCCATTAACACACACAGGATTCTACATACTTCCTCCATTAACACACACAGGATACTACATACTTCCTCCCTCATTAACACATACAGGATTCTACATACTTCCTCCCTCATTAACACACACATGATTCCACATACTTCCTCCATTAACACACACAGGATACTACATACTTCCTCCCTCATTAACAAACACAGGATTTTACATACTTCCTCCATTAACACACACAGGATTCTACATACTTCCTCCATTAACACACAGGATTCTACATACTTCCTCCATTAACCCACACAGGATTCTACATACTTCCTCCATTAACACACAGGATTCTACATACTTCCTCCATTAAGACACAGGATTCTACATACTTCCTCCCTCATTAACACACACAGGATTATACATACTTCCTCCATTTACACACAGGATTCGACATACTTCCTCCCTCATTAACACACACAGGATTATACATACTTCCTCCATTAACCCACACAGGATTCGACATACTTCCTCCATTAACACACACAGGATTCTACATACTTCCTCCATTAACACAGACAGGATACTACATACTTCCTCCATTAACACACACAGGATACTACATACTTCCTCCATTAACACACACAGGATTTTACATACTTCCTCCCTCATTAACACACACAGGATTGTACATACTTCCTCCATTAACACACACAGGATACTACATACTTCCTCCATTAACACACACAGGATTTTACATACTTCCTCCCTCATTAACACACGCAGGATTCTACATACTTCCTCCATTAACACACACAGGATTCTACATACTTCCTCCCTCATTAACCCACACAGGATTCTACATACTTCCTCCATTAAACCACACAGGATTCTACATACTTCCTCCATTAACACACACAGGATTATACATACTTCTTCCCTCATTAACACACACAGGATTCTACATACTTCCTCCCTCATTAACACACACAGGATTCTACATACTTCCTCCATTAACGCACACAGGATTCTACATACTTCCTGCATTAACCCACACAGGATTCTACATACTTCCTCCATTAACCCACACAGGATTCTACAGACGACCTCCCTCATTAACACACACAGGATACTACATACTTCCTCCATTAACAAACAGGATTCTACATACTTCCTCCATTAACACACACAGGATTCTACATCCTTCCTCCCTCATTAACACACACAGGATTCTACAAGTGTCCTCCCTCATTAACACACACAGGATACTACATACTTCCTCCATTAACACACAGGATTGTACATACTTCCTCCATTAACACACACAGGATTCTACGTACTTCCTCCCTCATTAACCCACACAGGATTCTACATACTTCCTCCATTAACCCACACAGGATTCTACATACTTCCTCCATTAACCCACACAGGATTCTACATACATACTCCCTCATTAACCCACACAGGATTCTACAGACGTCCTCCCTCATTAACACACACAGGATACAGCATACTTCCTCCATTAACACACAGGATTCTAAATACTTCCTCCATTAACACACAGGATTCTACATACTTCCTCCCTCATTAACACACACACAGGATTCTACATACTTCCTCCATTAACACACAGGATTCTACATACTTCCTCCCTCATTAACACACACAGGATTCTACATACTTCCTCCATTAACACACACAGGATTATACATACTTCCTCCATTAACACACACAGGATTCTACATACTTCCTCCCTCATTAACACACTCAGGATTCTACATACTTCCTCCATTAACACACTCAGGATTATACATACTTCCTCCCTCATTAACACACACAGGATTCTACATACTTCCTCCATTAACACACCCAGGATTCTACATACTTCCTCCCTCATTAACACACACAGGATTCTACATACTTCCTCCATTAACACACACAGGATTCTACATACTTCCTCCATTAACACACACAGGATCCTACATACTTCCTCCATTAACACACAGGATTCTACATACTTCCTCCCTCATTAACACACACAGGATTCTACATACTTCCTCCATTAACACACCCAGGATTCTACATACTTCCTCCCTCATTAACACACGCAGGATTATACATACTTCCTCCATTAACACACACAGGATTCTACATACTTCCTCCCTCATTAACACACACAGGATTCTACATACTTCCTCCCTCATTAACACACCCAGGATTCTACATACTTCCTCCATTAACACACACAGGATTCTACATACTTCCTCCCTCATTAACACACACAGGATTCTACATACTTCCTCCATTAACACACACAGGATTCTACATACTTCCTCCATTAACACACACAGGATTCTACATACTTCCTCCCTCATTAACACATACAGGATTCTACATACTTCCTCCCTCATTAACACACACAGGATTCTACATACTTCCTCCCTCATTAACACACGCAGGATTCTACATACTTCCTCCATTAACACACACAGGATTCTACATACTTCCTCCCTCATTAACCCACACAGGATTCTACATACTTCCTCCATTAACCCACACAGGATTCTACATACTTCCTCCATTAACACACACAGGATTCTACATACTTCCTCCCTCATTAACACACACAGGATTATACATACTTCCTCCATTAACCCACACAGGATTCTACATACTTCCTCCATTAACCCACACAGGATTCTACATACTTCCTCCATTAACACACACAGGATTATACATACTTCTTCCCTCATTAACACACACAGGATTCTACATACTTCCTCCCTCATTAACACACACAGGATTCTACATACTTCCTCCATTAACGCACACAGGATTCTACATACTTCCTCCATTAACCCACACAGGATTCTACATACTTCCTCCATTAACCCACACAGAATTCTACATACTTCCTCCCTCATTAACCCACACAGGATTCTACAGACGACCTCCCTCATTAACACACACAGGATACTACATACTTCCTCCATTAACACACAGGATTCTACATACTTCCTCCATTAACACACGGGATTCTACATCCTTCCTCCCTCATTAACACACACAGGATTCTACAAGCGTCCTCCCTCATTAACACACACAGGATACTACATACTTCCTCCATTAACACACAGGATTCTACATACTTCCTCCATTAACACACCCAGGATTATCCATCCTTCCACCCTCATTAACACACCCAGGATTCTACGTACTTCCTCCCTCATTAACCCACACAGGATTCTACATACTTCCTCCATTAACCCACACAGGATTCTACATACTTCCTCCATTAACCCACGCAGGATTCTACATATATCCTCCCTCATTAACCCACACAGGATTCTACAGACGTCCTCCCTCATTAACACACACAGGATACAGCATACTTCCTCCATTAACACACAGGATTCTAAATACTTCCTCCATTAACACACAGGATTCTTCATACTTCCTCCCTCATTAACACACACAGGATTCTACATACTTCCTCCATTAACACACAGGATTCTACATACTTCCTCCCTCATTAACACACACAGGATTATACATACTTCCTCCATTAACACACACAGGATTATACATACTTCCTCCATTAACACACACAGGATTCTACATACTTCCTCCCTCATTAACACACTCAGGATTCTACATACTTCCTCCATTAACACACTCAGGATTCTGCATACTTCCTCCCTCATTAACACACACAGGATTCTACATACTTCCTCCATTAACACACCCAGGATTCTACATACTTCCTCCCTCATTAACACACACAGGATTCTACATACTTCCTCCATTAACACACACAGGATTCTACATACTTCCTCCATTAACACACACAGGATACTACATACTTCCTCCATTAACACACAGGATTCTACATACTTCCTCCCTCATTAACACACACAGGATTCTACATACTTCCTCCATTAACACACCCAGGATTCTACATACTTCCTCCCTCATTAACACACACAGGATTCTACATACTTCCTCCATATACACACACAGGATTCTACATACTTCCTCCATTAACACACACAGGATTCTACATACTTCCTCCATTAACCCACACAGGATTCTACATACTTCCTCCATTAACACACACAGGATTCTACATACTTCCTCCCTCATTAACACACACAGGATTATACATACTTCCTCCATTAACCCACACAGGATTCTACATACTTCCTCCATTAACCCACACAGGATTCTACATACTTCCTCCATTAACACACACAGGATTCTACATACTTCCTCCCTCATTAACACACACAGGATTCTACATACTTCCTCCCTCATTAACACACCCAGGATTCTACATACTTCCTCCATTAACACACACAGGATTCTACATACTTCCTCCCTCATTAACACACACAGGATCCTACATACTTCCTCCATTAACACACACAGGATTCTACATACTTCCTCCCTCATTAACACACCCAGGATTCTACATACTTCCTCCATTAACACACACAGGATTCTACATACTTCCTCCCTCATTAACACACACAGGATTCTACATACTTCCTCCCTCATTAACACACCCAGGATTATACATACTTCCTCCATTAACACACACAGGATTCTACATACTTCCTCCCTCATTAACACATACAGGATTCTACATACTTCCTCCATTAACACACACAGGATTCTACATACTTCCTCCCTCATTAACACACACAGGATAATACATACTTCCTCCATTAACACACACAGGATACTACATACTTCCTCCCTCATTAACACACACATGATTCTACATACTTCCTCCATTAACACACACAGGATTCTACATACTTCCTCCATTAACACACACAGGATTCTACATACTTCCTCCATTAACACACACAGGATACTACATACTTCCTCCCTCATTAACAAACACAGGATTTTACATACTTCCTCCATTAACACACACAGGATTCTACATACTTGCTCCATTAACACACAGGATTCTACATACTTCCTCCATTAACCCACACAGGATTCTACATACTTCCTCCATTAACACACAGGATTCTACATACTTCCTCCATTAAGACACAGGATTCTACATACTTCCCCCCTCATTAACACACACAGGATTATACATACTTCCTCCATTTACACACAGGATTCGACATACTTCCTCCCTCATTAACACACACAGGATTATACATACTTCCTCCATTAACCCACACAGGATTCGACATACTTCCTCCATTAACACACACAGGATTCTACATACTTCCTCCATTAACACAGACAGGATACTACATACTTCCTCCATTAACACACACAGGATACTACAAACTTCCTCCATTAACACACACAGGATTTTACATACTTCCTCCCTCATTAACACACACAGGATTCTACATACTTCCCCCATTAACACACACAGGATACTACATACTTCCTCCATTAACCCACACAGGATTCTACATACTTCCTCCATTAACCCACACAGAATTCTACATACTTCCTCCCTCATTAACCCACACAGGATTCTACAGACGACCTCCCTCATTAACACACACAGGATACTACATACTTCCTCCATTAACACACAGGATTCTACATACTTCCTCCATTAACACACGGGATTCTACATCCTTCCTCCCTCATTAACACACACAGGATTCTACAAGCGTCCTCCCTCATTAACACACACAGGATACTACATACTTCCTCCATTAACACACAGGATTCTACATACTTCCTCCATTAACACACCCAGGATTATCCATCCTTCCACCCTCATTAACACACCCAGGATTCTACGTACTTCCTCCCTCATTAACCCACACAGGATTCTACATACTTCCTCCATTAACCCACACAGGATTCTACATACTTCCTCCATTAACCCACACAGGATTCTACATATATCCTCCCTCATTAACCCACACAGGATTCTACAGACGTCCTCCCTCATTAACACACACAGGATACAGCATACTTCCTCCATTAACACACAGGATTCTAAATACTTCCTCCATTAACACACAGGATTCTTCATACTTCCTCCCTCATTAACACACACAGGATTCTACATACTTCCTCCATTAACACACAGGATTCTACATACTTCCTCCCTCATTAACACACACAGGATTATACATACTTCCTCCATTAACACACACAGGATTATACATACTTCCTCCATTAACACACACAGGATTCTACATACTTCCTCCCTCATTAACACACTCAGGATTCTACATACTTCCTCCATTAACACACTCAGGATTCTGCATACTTCCTCCCTCATTAACACACACAGGATTCTACATACTTCCTCCATTAACACACCCAGGATTCTACATACTTCCTCCCTCATTAACACACACAGGATTCTACATACTTCCTCCATTAACACACACAGGATTCTACATACTTCCTCCATTAACACACACAGGATACTACATACTTCCTCCATTAACACACAGGATTCTACATACTTCCTCCCTCATTAACACACACAGGATTCTACATACTTCCTCCATTAACACACCCAGGATTCTACATACTTCCTCCCTCATTAACACACACAGGATTCTACATACTTCCTCCATATACACACACAGGATTCTACATACTTCCTCCATTAACACACACAGGATACTACATACTTCCTCCCTCATTAACACACACAGGATTCCACATACTTCCTCCATTAACACACACAGGATTCTACATACTTCCTCCATTAACACACACAGGATTCTACATCCTTCCTCCCTCATTAACACACCCAGGATTCTACATACTTCCTCCCTCATTAACACACACAGGATTCTACATACTTACTCCCTCATTAACACACCCAGGATTCTACATACTTCCTCCATTAACACACACAGGATTCTACATAATTCCTCCCTCATTAACACACACAGGATTCTACATACTTCCTCCCTCATTAACACACCCAGGATTCTACATACTTCCTCCATTAACACACACAGGATTCTACATACTTCCTCCCTCATTAACACACACAGGATCCTACATACTTCCTCCATTAACACACACAGGATTCTACATACTTCCTCCCTCATTAACACACCCAGGATTCTACATACTTCCTCCATTAACACACACAGGATTCTACATACTTCCTCCCTCATTAACACACACAGGATTCTACATACTTCCTCCCTCATTAACACACCCAGGATTATACATACTTCCTCCATTAACACACACAGGATTCTACATACTTCCTCCCTCATTAACACATACAGGATTCTACATACTTCCTCCATTAACACACACAGGATTCTACATACTTCCTCCCTCATTAACACACACAGGATAATACATACTTCCTCCATTAACACACACAGGATACTACATACTTCCTCCCTCATTAACACACACATGATTCTACATACTTCCTCCATTAACACACACAGGATTCTACATACTTCCTCCATTAACACACACAGGATTCTACATACTTCCTCCATTAACACACACAGGATACTACATACTTCCTCCCTCATTAACAAACACAGGATTTTACATACTTCCTCCATTAACACACACAGGATTCTACATACTTGCTCCATTAACACACAGGATTCTACATACTTCCTCCATTAACCCACACAGGATTCTACATACTTCCTCCATTAACACACAGGATTCTACATACTTCCTCCATTAAGACACAGGATTCTACATACTTCCCCCCTCATTAACACACACAGGATTATACATACTTCCTCCATTTACACACAGGATTCGACATACTTCCTCCCTCATTAACACACACAGGATTATACATACTTCCTCCATTAACCCACACAGGATTCGACATACTTCCTCCATTAACACACACAGGATTTTACATACTTCCTCCCTCATTAACACACGCAGGATTCTACATACTTCCTCCATTAACACACACAGGATTCTACATACTTCCTCCCTCATTAACCCACACAGGATTCTACATACTTCCTCCATTAACCCACACAGGATTCTACATACTTCCTCCATTAACACACACAGGATTCTACATACTTCCTCCCTCATTAACACACACAGGATTCTACATACTTCCTCCATTAACCCACACAGGATTCTACATACTTCCTCCATTAATCCACACAGGATTCTACATACTTCCTCCATTAACACACACAGGATTATACATACTTCTTCCCTCATTAACACACACAGGATTCTACATACTTCCTCCCTCATTAACACACACAGGATTCTACATACTTCCTCCATTAACGCACACAGGATTCTACATACTTCCTCCATTAACCCACACAGGATTCTACATACTTCCACCATTAACCCACACAGAATTCTACATACTTCCTCCCTCATTAACCCACACAGGATTCTACAGACGACCTCCATCATTAACACACACAGGATACTACATACTTCCTCATTTAACACACAGGATTCTACATACTTCCTCCATTAACACACACAGGATTCTACATCCTTCCTCCCTCATTAACACACACAGGATTCTACAAGCGTCCTCCCTCATTAACACACACAGGATACTACATACTTCCTCCATTAACACACAGGATTCTAAATACTTCCTCCATTAACACACACAGGATTCTACAACCTTCCTCCCTCATTAACACACCCAGGATTCTATGTACTTCCTCCCTCATTAACCCACACAGGATTCTACATACTTCCTCCATTATCCCACACAGGATTCTACCTACTTCCTCCATTATCACACACTGGATTCTACATACTTCCTCCCTCATTAACACACCCAGGATTCTACATACTTCCTCCATTAACACACACAGGATTCTACATACTTCCTCCATTAACACACACAGGATTCTACATACTTCCTCCCTCATTAACACACCCAGGATTCTACATACTTCCTCCATTAACACACACAGGATTCTACATACTTCCTCCCTCATTAACACACACAGGATTCTACATACTTCGTCCCTCATTAACACACACAGGATTATACATACTTCCTCCATTAACACACAGGATTATACATACTTCCTCCCTCATTAACACACACAGGATTCTACATACTTCCTCCCTCATTAACACACACAGGATTCTACCTACTTCCTCCATTAACCCACACAGGATTCTACATACTTCCTCCATTAACACACACAGGATTCTACATACTTCCTCCATTAACCCACACAGGATTCTACATACATCCTCCCTCATTAACCCACGCAGGATTCTACAGACGTCCTCCCTCATTAACACACACAGGATACAGCATACTTCCTCCATTAACACAAAGGATCCTAAATACTTCCTCCATTAACACACAGGATTCTACATACTTCCTCCCTCATTAACACACACAGGATTCTACATACTTCCTCCATTAACACACAGGATTCTACATACTTCCTCCCTCATTAACACACACAGGATTCTACATACTTCCTCCATTAACACACACAGGATTATACATACTTCCTCCATTAACACACACAGGATTCTACATACTTCCTCCCTCATTAACACACTCAGGATTCTACATACTTCCTCCATTAACACACTCAGGATTCTACATACTTCCTCCCTCATTAACACACACAGGATTCTACATACTTCCTCCATTAACACACCCAGGATTCTACATACTTCCTCCCTCATTAACACACACAGGATTCTACATACTTCCTCCATTAACACACACAGGATTCTACATACTTCCTCCATTAACACACACAGGATACTACATACTTCCTCCATTAACACACAGGATTCTACATACTTCCTCCCTCATTAACACACACAGGATTCTACATACTTCCTCCATTAACACACCCAGGATTCTACATACTTCCTCCCTAATTAACACACACAGGATTCTACATACTTCCTCCATTAACACACACAGGATTCTACATACTTCCTCCATTAACACACACAGGATACTACATACTTCATCCATTAACACACAGGATTCTACATACTTCCTCCTTCATTAACACACACAGGATTATACATACTTCCTCCATTAACACACCCAGGATTCTACATACTTCCTCCCTCATTAACACACACAGGATTCTACATACTTCCTCCATTAACACACACAGGATTCTACATACTTCCTCCATTAACACACACAGGATACTACATACTTCCTCCATTAACACACAGGATTCTACATACTTCCTCCCTCATTAACACACACAGGATTCTACATACTTCGTCCCTCATTAACACACACAGGATTATACATACTTCCTCCATTAACACACAGGATTATACATACTTCCTCCCTCATTAACACACACAGGATTCTACATACTTCCTCCCTCATTAACACACACAGGATTCTACCTACTTCCTCCATTAACCCACACAGGATTCTACATACTTCCTCCATTAACACACACAGGATTCTACTTACTTCCTCCATTAACCCACACAGGATTCTACATACATCCTCCCTCATTAACCCACACAGGATTCTACAGACGTCCTCCCTCATTAACACACACAGGATACAGCATACTTCCTCCATTAACACAAAGGATCCTAAATACTTCCTCCATTAACACACAGGATTCTACATACTTCCTCCCTCATTAACACACACAGGATTCTACATACTTCCTCCATTAACACACAGGATTCTACATACTTCCTCCCTCATTAACACACACAGGATTATACATACTTCCTCCATTAACACACACAGGATTATACATACTTCCTCCATTAACACACACAGGATTCTACATACTTCCTCCATTAACACACACAGGATTCTACATACTTCCTCCATTAACACACACAGGATACTACATACTTCCTCCATTAACACACAGGATTCTACATACTTCCTCCCTCATTAACACACACAGGATTCTACATACTTCCTCCATTAACACACCCAGGATTCTACATACTTCCTCCCTCATTAACACACACAGGATTCTACATACTTCCTCCATTAACACACACAGGATTCTACATACTTCCTCCATTAACACACACAGGATACTACATACTTCATCCATTAACACACAGGATTCTACATACTTCCTCCCTCATTAACACACACAGGATTCTACATACTTCCTCCATTAACACACCCAGGATTCTACATACTTCCTCCCTCATTAACACACACAGGATTCTACATACTTCCTCCATTAACACACACAGAATTCTACATACTTCCTCCATTAACACACACAGGATACTACATACTTCCTCCATTAACACACAGGATTCTACATACTTCCTCCCTCATTAACACACACAGGATTCTACATACTTCGTCCCTCATTAACACACACAGGATTATACATACTTCCTCCATTAACACACAGGATTATACATACTTCCTCCCTCATTAACACACACAGGATTCTACATACTTCCTCCATTAACCCACACAGGATTCTACATACTTCCTCCATTAACACACACAGGATTCTACATCCTTCCTCCCTCATTAACACACACAGGATTCTACAGACGTCCTCCCTCATTAACACACACAGGATTCTACATACTTCCTCCATTAACACACAGGATTCTACATACTTCCTCCATTAACACACACAGGATTCTACATCCTTCCTCCCTGATTAACACACACAGGATACTACATACTTCCTCCATTAACACACAGGATTCTACATACTTCCTCCATTAACACACAGGATTCTACATACTTCCTCCATTAACACACACAGGATTCTACATACTTCCTCCCTCATTAACACACACAGGATTGTACATACTTCCTCTATTAACACACAGGATACTACATACTTCCTCCATTAACACACACAGGATTCTACAGACGTCCTCCTTGATTAACACACACAGGATACTACATACTTCCTCCATTAACACACACAGGATTTTACATACTTCCTCCCTCATTAACACACACAGGATTCTACATACCTCCTCCCTCATTAACCCACACACGATTCTACATACTTCCTCCATTAACCCACACAGGATTCTACATACTTCCTCCATTAACACACACAGGATTCTACATACTTCCTCCCTCATTAACACACACAGGATTCTACATACTTCCTCCCTCATTAACACACACAGGATTGTACATACTTCCTCCATTAACCTACACAGGATTCTACATACTTCCTCCATTAACACACACAGGATTCTACATACTTCCTTCATTAACCCACACAGGATTCTACATACTTCCTCCCTCATTAACACACACAGGATTGTACATACTTCCTCCATTAACCCACACAGGATTCTACATACTTCCTCCATTAACCCACAAAGGATTCTACATACTTCCTCCATTAACCCACACAGGATTCTACATACTTCCTCTATTAACACACAGGATTCTACATACTTCCTCCATTAACACACAGGATTCTACATACTTCCTCCATTAACACACACAGGATTCTACATACTTCCTCCATTAACCCACACAGGATTCTACATACTTCCTCTATTAACACACAGGATTCTACATACTTCCTCCATTAACACACAGGATTCTACATACTTCCTCCATTAACACACACAGGATTCTACATACTTCCTCCATTAACCCACACAGGATTCTACATACTTCCTCTATTAACACACAGGATTCTACATACTTCCTCCATTAACACACAGGATTCTACATCCTTCCTCCATTAACACACAGGATTCTACATACTTCCTCCATTAACCCACAGGATTCTACATACTTCCTCCATTAACACACAGGATTCTACATACTTCCTCCATTAACACACACAGGATTCTACATACTTTCTCCATTAACACACACAGGATTCTACAGACGTCCTCCCTCATTAACACACACAGGATTCTACATACTTCCTCCATTAACACACAGGATTCTACATACTTCCTCCCTCATTAACACACACAGGATAAAAAATACTTCCTCCATTAACACACAGGATTCTACATACTTCCTCCATTAACCCACACAGGATTCTACATACTTCCTCCCTCATTAACCCACACAGGATTCTACAGACGTCCTCGCTCATTAACACACACAGGATACTACATACTTCCTCCATTAACACACAGGATTCTACATACTTCCTCCATTAACACACACAGGATTCTACATACTTCCTCCATTAACACACAGTATTCTACATACTTCCTCCATTAACACACACAGGATTCTACCTACTTCCTCCATTAACACACACAGAATACTACAAACTTCCTCCATTAACACACAGGATACTACATACTTCCTCCATTAACACACACAGGATTCTACATACTTCCTCCCTCATTAACACACACAGGATTCTACATACTTCCTCCATTAACCCACACAGGATTCTACATACTTCCTCCATTAACACACACAGGATTCTACATACTTCCTCCCTCATTAACACACCCAGGATTATACATACTTCCTCCCTCATTAACACACACAGTGATTTTACATACTTCCTCCATTAACACACAGGATTCTACATACTTCCTCCATTAACACAAACAGGATTATACATAACTTCCTCCCTCATTAACACCCGGTCACACCCCCATCCCGGATTCTACATACTTCCTCCATTAACCCACACAGGATTCTACATACTTCCTCCATTAACACACACAGGATTCTACATCCTTCCTCCATTTACACACACAGGATTCGACATACTTCCTCCCTCATTAACACACACAGGATTCTACATACTTCCTCCATTAACACACACAGGATTCTACATACTTCCTCCATTAACACAAACAGGATTCTACATACAGTGTATTCAGAAAGTACTCAGACCCCTTCACTTTTTCCACATTTTGTTACTTTACAGCCTTATTCTAAAATGGATTAAATATATTTTTTCTCATCCATCTACACACAATACCTCATAAAGCAAAAACAGCTTTTTAGAAATGTTTGCAAATGTATTATAAATGAAAAACTGATATCAAATTTACATAAGTATTAAGACCCAGTACTTTTTTACTCAGTACTTTGTTGAAGCACCTTTGGCAGCGATTACAGCCTTTAGTCTTCTTGGGTATGACGCTACAAGCTTGGCACACCTGTATTTGGGGAGTTTCTCCCCTTCTTCTCTGCAGATCCTCTCATGCTCTGTCAGGTTGGATGGGGAGCGTCCACAGTTATGTTCAGGTCTCTCTAGAGACGTTTGATCAGGTTCAAGACCGGGTTCTTGCTGTGCTACTCAAGGACATTCAGAGACTTTTCCAGAAGTCACTTCTGTGTTGTCTTGGCTGTGTGCTTAGGGTCATTGTCCTGTTGGAAGGTGAACCTTCGCCCCAGTCTGAGGTCCTGAGCACTTTGGAGCAGGTTTTCATCAAGGATATCTCTGTACTTTGCTCTGTTCATCTGTGCCTCGATCCTGACTAGTCCATCTCCCGAGTGTTTTCCATCTGGCCACTCTACCATAAAAGCCTGATGGAGTGTGTGTGGAGTTCTGCAGAGATAGTTGTCCTTCTGGAAGGTTCTCCCATCTCAGCAGAGGAACTCTGTAGCTCTGTCAGAGTGACCATCAGGTTCTTGGTCACCTCCATGATCAAGGCCCTTCTCCCCCGATTGCTCAGTTTGGCCGGGCGGCCAGCTCTAGGAAGAGTCTTCTTGGTTCCAAACTTCTTCCATTTAAGAATGATGTAGGCCACTGTGTTCTTGGGGACCTTCAATGCTTCAGAGTTTTTTGGTACGCCTCCCCAGATCTGTGCTTTGACAGAATCCTGTCTCTGTGCTCTATGGACAATTCCTTCCACCTCATGGCTTGGTTTTTTCTCTGACATGCACTGTCAACTGTGGGACCTTATCTAGACAGGTGTGTGCCTTTCCAAATCATGTCCAATCAATTGAATTTACCACAGGTGGACTCCAATCAAGTTGTAGAAACATCTCAAGGATGATCAATAGAAACAGGATGTACCTGAGCTCAATTTCGAGTCTCATAGCAAAGGGTATGAATAATTATATAAATAAGGCATTTCTGTTTTTTATTTTGAATAGATTTGCTAAAAAAGTGAAGGAATACTTTCTGAATGCACTGAACTTCCTCCATTAACACACACAGGATTATACATAATTACTTTATTAATACAGACAGAACTCTACAGAATTCTTACATTAACACACACAGGATTCTACATAATTACTTCATTAATACAGACAGGATTCCACATAATTACTCCATTAATACATACAGGATTCTACAGAATTACTCCATTAATACAGACAGGATTCCACAGAATTACTCCATTAATACAGACAGGATTCTACAGAATTACTCCATTAATACAGACAGGATTCTACAGAATTACTCCATTAATATAGACAGGATTCTACAGAATTCTTACATTAATATAGACAGGATTCCACAGAATTACTTCATTAATACAGACAGGATTCCACAGAATTACTCCATTAATACAGACAGGATTCTACAGAATTCTTACATTAATACAGACAGGATTCCACAGAATTACTCCATTAATACAGACAGGATTCCACAGAATTACTCCATTAATACAGACAGGATTCCACATAATTACTTCATTAATACAGACAGGATTCTACAGAATTACTCCATTAATACAGACAGGATTCCACAGAATGCTTACATTAATACAGACAGGATTCCACAGAATTACTCCATTAATACAGACAGGATTCCACATAATTACTTCATTAATACAGACAGGATTCTACAGAATTACTCCATTAATACAGACAGGATTCCACATAATTACTTCATTAATACATACAGGATTCTACAGAATTACTCCATTAATACAGACAGGATTCCACAGAATTACTCCATTAATACAGACAGGATTCCACAGAATTACTCCATTAATACATACAGGATTCCACAGAATTACTCCATTAATACAGACAGGATTCCACAGAATTACTCCATTAATACAGACAGGATTCCACAGAATTACTCCATTAATACAGACAGGATTCCACATAATTACTCCATTAATCCAGACAGGATTCCATAGAATTTCTCCTTTAACACACATGACCACTTCACAGTGTGTGTGTGTGTGTGTGTGTGTGTGTGTGTGTATTAATGCCAGCATGCCCTTCTGGGTGTTAGTAGATCATCCTACCCTTATAAGGTAGTTTAACCCATAGGGGTGACAGCAGCACCTATGCAGGTATAAATAGGAACGGTAACACTTTACATAACACCCACTGTCATAACACGCTATGAGACAACTGACATAACTTGTCATAACTCTGTCATGACCCATATATTTACACATGTTGTGATATATATTGTGTTATTTTATGGCTGATTATAACACCTACATAAGTGTCAAAACCCACATTTATTCCCTCCCAAGAAGTTTCCTTTCGTTTGAAAATGTGTTTCTTAAATCCTTTGTTGTTGTTGTCATGAATTCTTTACTGCCATGGTTTTTTCATCATATTTTAAATCCCTTGTAGAAAATACACTTTATGACACTGTCATGAAGCATTATGACCATCATAATCATATAAGCCAGATAGGCCTATCACGTACATGCTCTTATATCAGCCATCAGTCAAAATGAGGGTGTCTTGTCCTGCTCCTGAAATCTGCTCCTGCATTCATCCCAGTCATCAGATCATTGGGGCAGGTGGTCAATCAAAAAAACTACAATTATATGACATAAACATACTGTTCACACATAGGCTATGGTGTAATGGAATCTTTTCCCTTGTGTGGGAAAACATTCCATAGAGGGTAGGGCCTAGGGGTTGTTTCTGGACGGGGCCATAGAGGGTAGGGCCTAGGGGTTGTTTCTGGACGGGGCCATAGAGGGTAGGGCCTAGGGGTTGTTTCTGGACGGGGCCATAGAGGGTAGGGCCTAGGGGTTGTTTCTGGACGGGGCCATAGAGGGTAGGGCCTAGGGGTTGTTTCTGGACGGGGCCATAGAGGGTAGGGCCTAGGGGTTGTTTCTGGACGGGGCCATAGAGGGTAGGGCCTAGGGGTTGTTTCTGGACGGGGCCATAGAGGGTAGGGCCTAGGGGTTGTTTCTGGACGGGGCCATAGAGGGTAGGGCCTAGGGGTTGTTTCTGGACGGGGCCATAGAGGGTAGGGCCTAGGGGTTGTTTCTGGATGGGGCCATAGAGGGTAGGGCCTAGGGGTTGTTTCTGGACGGGGCCATAGTAGTAAGACCTGGGCTGGTATTCATGAAGCCTCTCAGGTTAAACGCTGATCCATTCATTATAATCTAAAAAGTCTAACTGATCCTAGATCAGTACTCATACACTGGGACACTTAATGAATATGAGACCTAAGTTCTGACCACCACATGGGGGAGCTAGAGTCCACTAAATAAAGTCAGGCTCTGTACCAATACTTACAGATGCATCCTTCCTTCCTTCTTAGAGGTAATCACTGATTGGTAGGTAGGTAAGTGAGTGGGAAGAGGGAAGGAAGGAAGGAAAGAACGAAGCAATTTCATTCAGGCTCGAGGGGCGGCTCACCCAGGCTTTGTACAAATATTGGTGTGAGTTCTTTCCCTACTGTATAGTAATCATCATCATATATATAAACTCCCCTATGTATTTATTTGGACAGTGAAGCTAAAACTTGACATTTATCTGTATATTCTAGCATTTTGGATTTGAGATCAAATGTTTTATATGAGGTGACAGTACAGAATGTCATCTTTTATTTGAGAGTATTTCATACATATCTGTTTACTATTTAGATATGTATGCACTTTATGTATCCAGTCCACACATTTGGAGGTGTCAAAAGTGTTTAGTATTTGGTCCCATATTCCTAGCACACAATGACTACATCAAGCTTGTGACTCTACAAACTTGTTGGATGCATTTGCTGTTTGTTTTGGTTGTGTTTTGGATTATGTGTTTTGGATTAGGCCGTCATTGTAAATAAGAAATTGTTCTTAACCTCCCTGGGCAAGGTGGGACGTTTGCGTCCCACCTAGTCAACAGCCAGTGGAATCGTGTGGCGCGAAATACAAATACCTCATAAATGCTATAACTTCAATTTCTCAAACATATGACTATTTTACACCATTTTAAAGACAAGACTCTCGTTAATCTAACCACACTGTCCGATTTCAAAAAGGCTTTACAGCGAAAGCAAAACATTAGATTATGTCAGGAGTGTACCCTGCCAAAAATAATCACACAGCCATTTTCAAAGCATGCATATATGTCACAAAAACCAAAACCACAGCTAAATGCAGCACTAACCTTTGATGATCTTCATCAGATGACACTCCTAGGACATTATGTTATACAATACATGCATGTTTTGTTCAATCAAGTTCATATTTATATCAAAAACCAGCTTTTTACATTAGCATGTGATGTTCAGAACTAGCAAACTTCCGGTGAATTTACTTAATTACTCACTATTAATGTTCACAAAATACATAACAATTACTTTAAGAATTATAGATACATAACTCCTTTATGCAATCGCGGTGTCAGATTTTAAAATAGCTTTTCGGCGAAAGCACATTTTGCAATATTCTGAGTAGATAGCCCGGCCATCACAGCTAGCTAATTTGACACCCACCAAGTTTGGCCCTCACCAAACTCAGATTTACTATTAGAAAATTGGATTACCTTTGCTGTTCTTCGTCAGAATGCACTCCCAGGACTTCTACTTCAACAACAAATGTTGTTTTGGTTCGAAATAATCCATAGTTATATTGAAATAGCTCTGTTTTGTTCGTGCGTTGAGGTCAGTATCCGAAGGGTGACGCGTGGGCGCATTTTGTGACAAAAAATTCAAAATATTCCATTACCGTACTTCGAAGCATGTCAAACGCTGTTTAAAATCAATTTTTATGCAATTTTTCTCGTAAAATAGCGATAATATTCCAACCGGGCGACGTTGTATTCGTTCAAAGAGAGAAAGAAAAAAATGGAGTCCTCTCGTGCATGCGCGCACCAGTGTCAGTGTTCCCTGCCTGACCACTCACAAACACTCCTGCTGTTTTTCGCCCAGAGACTGCAGAGCTCTCATTCCACTTTCTGGCGCCTTCTTAGAGCCAATGGAAGCCTTAGAAAATGTCACGTTACAGCAGAGATGCTGTATTTTTGATAGAGATGCCCTAGAAGGACAACAAATTGTCAGACAGGGCACTTCCTGCATGGAATCTTCTCAGGCTTTGGCCTGCCATATGAGTTCTGTTATACCCACAGACACCATTCAAACAGTTTTAGAAACTTTAGAGTGTTTTCTATCCAAATATCCTAATTAGATGTATATTCTCGTTTCTGGGTAAGAGTAGTAACCAGTTTAAATCGGGTATGTTTTTTATCCGGCCGTGAAAATACTGCCCCCTAGCCCCACTGACTTGCCTAGATAAATAAAGGTTAAATAAAAAAAGAATAATAATGTATCTAGTCTTCCCATTTGCAGGTGTCATAAGTATTTGGACACATTTAACTTATACTTTATTAAATATAATCAAAAGGTTTGTATTTGTTCCCACATTCCTAGGATGCAATTACTACATCATGCTTGTGACTCGACATTTGGATGCATTTGCGTTTCGGATTATGTTGTGTCCAGTAGAAATGAACGGTACATAATGTATTGTGTCATTCTTTATTGTAAATAAGAATAGAATATGCTTCTAAACAATTCTACATTCATGTGGATGCTACCATGATTACGGATAATCATGAATGAATCGTGAATAATAATGAGTGAGAAAGTTACAGCTGCACAAAGATCATACCCCCAAAACATACTAACCTCTCACCATTACCAGTAACAGAGGAGGTTAGCATTTTTGGCGGGTATGATATTTATGCCTCATTATTCACGATTCATTCATGATTATCCATAATCATGGTAGCATCATGTAGAAGTGTTTAGAAACATGTTCTATTCTTATTTACAATAAAAGTGACTCCAAAATGACACAATACATTATTTACCATTCATTTCTACTGGGCACAACATTTTTCATTTAACCTTTATTTAACCAGGCAAGTCATTTAAGAACAAATTCTTATTTACAATGACGGCCTACTCCAGCCAAACCCGGACGACACTGGGCCAATTGTGCGCCGCCCTATGGGACTCCCAATCACGGCCGGATGTGATACAGCCTGGATTCAAACCAGGGACTGTAGTGACGCCTCTTGCACTGAGATGCAGTGCCTTAGACCATTGCGCCACTCGGGAGCCCATAAAGTGCATTCCCAGCATTCATAGGGGAGTGCATGACATGATTAGGTTTGGCCTGCTATATTCAAATACCGTTGAAAAGCTTCCTTCCAACCTAGGAAAAAACACAACGTAAAACAATTCTGAGCCCACATCACCGGCCTGACGATTAATTCATAAACCTCATGGAAATAGATGACATAATGATTACAATGGTGTAGGGGGTTATATCTATCTATCTAGCTCTCTCTCACACACACAACACACACACACAACACACACACACACACACACACCTCCCGGAGGCATATAGAAAGTTCAACGTGTTTCCATCCTCCTCCCTCTGTTTCCAACCGACCAACCTTATCAGCTCTATCCGTTAAAGAGCAACTGCCTACGACGGTATGAAAAAAGGCTTTTGTCTAGAAGGGATAGAGCTTTTGTCAAAATTGACTTTTTGTAGCAAGTTTAAGAGAACTTATGCAGCAGGTTAGGAAGTAACGTAGCAGGTTAGGATAATTAGGTTAAGGGAAAGGGTTAGCTTAAATGCCCCCCAAAAACAATCTACTTTTGACGGCACATTTGACAAAAGGTGACGTTTGTATACGAAGCTCTTCAGACAGGACCGGAACCCCTAACATGGAGTAGAACAACCCTCCTCCTCCTCTCGCCCCGCCCCTCTCGGATCCTGGCCAATTCCTTCGCGAGGGAGTGTGTTGCCCATGTAGAAATGAGTTTAGAAGTTGCCCCTAGGCACAGATCTAGGTTCAGTTTACCCTCCCCCAAAATCCTAACCTCAACCAAAAACTGACCTTAGATCAGCGTCTAGGGTTCGTATGGTCCTGCAGCAGGTGTATCCGGGAAGAGTCAAACCCCCAACCCTTCTCAGGTTCTCGGTGTTACACCACCTATAAATCCAGAACATTGGCTCGAGCAGGGTCTGAAGGCTATACCCACCCATGAGAGAGAGGACATCACGGCTCTGTCTGTTCTGACCAACAAGGCATCTTCATCGCCAGCTGTGCACCTTCAATGCAGGCAAGTGAATCTTATTGGATAGGCTATATATGTTGCCCAAAAGTTTTCTTTTCACAATCTGCTTTATGAAATACCTTTATGCGAAATAAAATCATCTGAAGCATCGAATAAACCGCTTTTGGTCAGCATCAACTCAACTTGATTTGATATATTTTAGGCTACCGGTGCATCACCAATGACAACTTCCTTACTCCGTCTCTGGACTTTCCCATGGAGTCTATTCTGTCTGTTTGCCAAAATGTTTCCCTCTCGAGAAGGTGAGTACCATTCCAAATGGAGAGAGATCTGCACCTGCCTCACGCTGAGCCACGCGCACAATACATGATGAAGATGACGTTTTGTTCGTTCGGCTCGCGTTAAGCAGGTGCAGGATTACTGCGTGAAAACAAAGCAACAACAAAAAACAAAGCAGACGGGAAAAAGGATGAAGTTCAAATAAATGTGAATATAATTTGAAAAGGCGCTATAAGCATGTAATCCATCGACCACTCATTTGAGATTAGCTGGGTCTACAATATTCCCGTAGAGACAAGTAATTGGATCAGAGCCCCGTTTTGATCAGATAGGCTACCAACGCAGGCATAGAGGCCTGTATATCTGTCGCATAGACATATAAAGAAAAACTCTGAAATGACGTTTCTACTTCTTTCTTTGTGTTGAGCAGGTGGGCACTATCTGCATGGAAGCGGTTCTAATGGCCGTTGAGTGCCTGTTCATTATTTTGTAAATATTGACATTGAATTTTCCCTCGTGGGCAGAAAGGCGAGGACCGGGGACGTATGCTACCACGGAGATCCGAGTCCCTTCCAACAGTGTGGGTGAAATGGCACGGTAATAGTAGGGTCGTCTGATGGAGGAATCGGTTAAACATTAACGGGCCGTGCGTGCGGCCTGGTGGACACAGCGGAGAGCTCTCCAACATGACCAAGTGTCTGACCACGAACTACGTTTAATGAAGTCTAATAAAATGTATTTAAATGAAGATGAATAATAGGCCTATAATGACACACACACACACACACAGGTCAAGAGGGTCTTGGTGGAGCTTGCGTGGTGACTTGCTGCCTGGGGTGTGTGTGCGTGCACATTGGTAGGTGCTATTGCTGCCTGAGGGGCGTGTGCTTTTAACAGACAGTCAAATGTGTCACAAATTAAACATGCAAACACCCTGGGAGTTCCTGATTGTCAAATAGATTGTGTTCCATGCTTTTGATTGGCCCTTATATGAGATAGAAAGGAGATAACAGAAACCCTGAGGCTTTAGGCCTACCTGTCTCTCTGTCTCTTTCTCTGTCTCTTTCTCTGTCTCTTTCTCTGTCTCTCTGTCTCACTCTCTTGGTCTCTGTCTCTCTCTCTCGGGCTCTCGCTCTCTCGGTCTCTGTCTCTCTCTCTCTTTCATCTCTCTCCTACTCTCTCTCACAAACACACCGTCTGTCTGAGTTTGGGTGGCAGGAGTCTGTTTTTCACATTTGCTCTTTAGGAAGATTAGTTTCCAGGCTAACATGTGGTTGCTTGGTAACGGGTGGCGCAAGTCATTTCCACCTCTGCTCACTATTCAAACAGCCTGACCTTACAGGGGAGCAGGACAACACTCACACAACGCTGAAACACTCAAACAACACTATTCAAACAGCCTGACCTTACAGGGGAGCAGGACAACACTCACACAACGCTGAAACACTCAAACAACACTATTCAAACAGCCTGACCTTACAGGGGAGCAGGACAACACTCACACAACGCTGAAACACTCAAACAACACTATTCAAACAGCCTGACCTTACAGGGGAGCAGGACAACACTCACACAACGCTGAAACACTCAAACAACATAAAACAACTTTACTCAAAATTATAACAACACTGTGTGTGTGTGTGGTGTGTGTGTGTGTGTGTGTGTGTGTGTGTGTGTGTGTGTGTGTGTGTGTGTGTGTGTGTGTGTGTGTGTGTGTGTGTGTGTGTGTCTGTGTGTGTGTGCCCAGATGTTATCAGGTCAGGTCATGTAAATGATGCATTTGCCAGTGAAATGGGAGTAACTGCTATAGAGGGTGAAGGACTGAAGGTTTTAAGTGTTGAGGGACTAGTTAAATAGTTATGTTAGTTAATGTCACACACACACACACACACGCTGTGACTCCTTGTAGGACCACTAGGTGGAGGCATCAGCTCATAGATACAGAGCACTTAGCATTCCATGACAAATATTCTAATTCTTACCAGAAGTGTGACCTGTGTTGCCAACATGGCAGCCTGTATAATGATAGTGGGCTATAATGAAACAAGGTTTTCCAAACTCTGTGAAGGCCCATCGCTATGCTACATACAGTATGTGTTTTCTATGAGTCTGGGGCCCATATTCATAAAGCTGCTCAAAGGCCCAGTACAGTCAAAAATGTGATTATCCTGTGTTTTATATATATTTCCACACTATGAGGTTGGAATAATACTGTGAAATTGTGAAAATTATGATAATGCCATTTTAGCGTAAGAGACCTGAAATTTCAGCCTGTTTTGGTGGGATGGAGTTTCAACCAGCCTGGTGATCCAGGC
The DNA here is from genome assembly GCF_965601325.2 of Salmo salar. NCBI lineage: Eukaryota > Metazoa > Chordata > Actinopteri > Salmoniformes > Salmonidae > Salmo > Salmo salar. Next base: position 80,507,424 of record NC_138306.1, on the reverse strand, counting down.
GGTAATTTAGTTAATAGACCAATAAGAAAGAGAGTTCCAAACCTTTCTGCCAATAACAGCTAGTTTTCAGTTTCCCCCCACCACTCAGACCACTCCCAGACAGTCCTAGCTAAATTCTAGCTTGAAAAATTGCTCTATTTTAGTTTATTATTGACCATTTTAATTGAAAACAATCACAGTAAGGTACTTCATTTTTACCCAGAAATGATTTGATATAGAGATTAAAACAGCTGCATTGGACCTTTAAAGAAGGAGTGCTGATCTAGGATGAGTTTTGCCTCATTAGATCATATTGAATCCACTGATCCTGGATCAGCACTTCTACTCTGAGATAGTTTGCGAATAAGGCCTCTGACCTCCTCTCACCTGTTATAATGATGAAAGCTGAATGTGTCCTGTTTCTTCTGTGTCTAACATGCTCACTGGGCCACACTGGTTAACATAACTGTCCAGTGAAAGTCTAACTTTTAGAAGTTCACATTCTGTTAACTCATACCCAAATAATGTTGTTGACTCATCCTATACTTGTATTTGTGGCCAAAGCATAAATTGGAGGGGGAAAAAAAACACTTTAAAAATCCCACCTCAAACTTGTATCCCAAACAGACTGGTTTAAAAAATGCTTGCTATTTACACATAGAGGATGAGCTGGCCAATCAGTGGTCTACTTGTGTGAATATTTTTAATGGCCGGTATATGGCGACACCGTTCTGTTGTTGGGGTAAACCCACACCATTCCTACACAGAAAATATTATTTTTAACATAGCTAATTACCATTCTTTTAGGAAGGAAAACTATTTCACTCATATTGTCATTAATTATAGGCCATATTTCATAGAAATCTAGAAACACTGGACAATTACTCTCTCTCTTTTAGGCCTGTGCTCTGTTATTGGAAGGAGTCATCTGTTATGCACCTTTGGATGCAATGAATTGTAAGACATTGTAACAATACAAGTATTAAACCTTAGAATCTGTGTGTGTGTGTGTGTGTGTGTGTGTGTGTGTGTGTGTGTGTGTGTGTGTGTGTGTGTGTGTGTGTGTGTGTGTGTGTGTGTGTGTGTGTGTGTGTAAGCCTACATTATGAGCAGATGAGATATGTTCATCTTTTCCATAAGTCACCTCTGTAGTAGGCTAATAATTCAATATTGATTCTCTCTCTCTCTCTCCTCTCTCCTTCTCTTTGGAACCTGCTGCCTCCGCGGCGTCTCCATGGTAACCCGTGTTCCGTAAGCTGGTGCTGATGGTGTGAAGTTGCATAACCGGTTTTCCCCCTTAATCGACAAAAACAGTAGCCTACATCACGTCAAAGAAACTGAAATTGTTTTTGCACCTATGAAGATTAAGAAAACGCCTATCCTAACCGCCCAACAAAACGAGTGGGAATAAAATCGGCTAAATGAAGAAGCGTGCCTCTTTGGGAGATGAGGAGCCTATGTATAAATCCAAACCATTAGCATTATTTTTACACATATTTGTTGTAGCCTGATCAGGAAACAGATGATATGAGTTTGAGGAGGTTTAGAGAACACGACTTTTCTATCTTTTCTATCTTTTTGCTTCATGGCCATGTGAGCTGGTGTAAAGTCTCTCTCGCCTTCTCTTTCTCCCTCCTCTCTCTGTCTGTCTTTCTTATCCACATTGCTGTCTCGGTTGTTGCCTTGGAGACGGAACGGGAATGCAGCAGCGGCTGGAGAGAAAACGTTGAATTCCACCTTCCCCCGGCTCGCGCCTCCGCAGTATCTCCCCTCCTCTCTTCTCCTTCTGCACAGCGCCACTTCTATCAGACTGCAGCAAAACTCATCCAATCACCTGCTTGGAAAACTGCACCACGTGGTCCGTCTTCCTTTATTCACACATTTTGGGGGTTCTAGCTCTGCGCTCGAGCTGATGAGTCATCATAGAATGGCAACACACACGCACAGATGGAGATGGTGATGAGGAGGAGAATAAGGTGGTGTTGATGATGATGGAGATGATGACGATGATCAAAAAGATGATAAGGGTGAAGATGAGATCACTGTTAGACTCCAGTAGGCTACATCATCACACTCCCCTGCAGCGCGGTTTCAGCACCACGGACAGCGACAACAAGAAGGCCTTGCGTTCATCCAAGGACCGCCTGCCGCTGAGATCACGACTCCAGTTCTTCTTTCTATAAAAAGCCCAACAATAAACCTTGATTTTGTCCATTGAGCAATAGGTCTATAGATGTTCTAAATCTGAGTATGAACGCAGTGTTGACCTGCATGGCTTGATGGTCTATCTCATCTGAACTTTGATTGACTCGTGTTTAACCTGTAGCCTCGTTGACCAGGCCATAACACAGCTGGATACATTATGTGCCCACAGACATCAGTACCAGCCCGGCTGCTGCATGTTGCTTCACTGTAGTAGGCTATTGGCCAGCCTTTAGGGGTTTCCAGAGTCGTAGGCTTATAATCAGTCATAGAGATGGCGTTGCTCTGGGTCTAGTACAACTAAAGCTGTCCATAAAGTGTACACCTCTGATTATTACATACAGGGCTAACTTTCAGCGTTCGTCATACTGCATGTTCCTGAGCACATTAACCACAAGGCAATTCAATTCAACATTGCTGGGAGGCACGGGGACCGTTTGTAACGATTTATACTTGTATTTTTGAATGTACAATATATAAAACAGAACGTTCTATTATACCATAGTAACAGTTGCCACGTGTTAACGGTAAAGAATCCCGTTGGTTTGAAGTGGTAAAATAGTACATTCAACGTTCAGAGGGGGTGGGGGTGGGGGGCAGGCAGCGTCTCTCACGCCACTGAGCCCAGTACCTTGGAGAGCACGGTGTCTTTCCCCCTCTCATGAAACCAATATATACATTTTTCCCCAAAACACTGACGCGCTATAAGATATCACTTTAGTCCACCGTATAATAGCCTATTCAATTCTCAAAAGCCACAATAACGGTACAATCAGAATACTTTTTATACAGCATGCAGTAAAGTTAACTATAGCTATCCCTTTCCGCCCAAAGTCCTGTGTAGTGTCCGTTAGATTCCCCGAGCTTTGACTGAACACATGAAACGACAGTTCGGTAACGGGGCGAGGTGAAGCTAGGCGTGTTACCGATTCCTCCTGATTCCACAGACTCAGGTTCCTGATCAAATCCCCGTCGTGCGTTTGTCCGGTTCACCAAGCGTATACATTCAATCCCCGCTCAAACAACCGGCGGGTGTGTGGCTGGTGTCCGCGACCGTGTCCTAAACCAAATTCCCCTCTCTCTCTCTCTCTCTCTCTCTCTCTCTCTCTCTCTCTCTCTCTCTCTCTCTCTCTCTCTCTCTCTCTCTCCTCCCTTCGTCCAGTCCTTAACGATCCAACTCGCTTATCCGTTTCCCGTCTTTCTCCTTCTCCTTCTTCTCCTTCTCCTTCTCCTTCTCCCTTGACCCTCCCTCGTTCTTCAGGTCCTGGAACACCTCGGTAAAGTAGTGCGGGTCTGCGTTTATCCTCAGCATTGGCCCGCTCATCCGGTCAATGAGACCAAGGGCCCGCTCCCAGAAGGCCTCCCGGCTGGACTCCACCAGGAACGGCTTGAGCGGGTAGGAGATCTCGTTGCCCATGTAGGAGTAGGCCAGGTACAGGCAGGTGAGGAAGGTCGCCTGCAGCTCGTACTCAGACACCGTGTCTTCCTCCACGGCCTCTCGGCAGAGCAAGTAGACGAAGACCAGGTTAGCCGGGGTGATGAAGCCCTGGTCCTGCCAGCCCTGCACTAACAGAGCCCGGTCCACGTTACGGAACCACAGGATGACCTCATTGGCAGTGAGCTCTTTGAGCTTGAAGCAGCGGCGGCAGAGAAAGTCAGAGAGACACCTCAGCAGCTCGCCGGTGGACGCCTGGAGGACGAACAACACAAACAGTTAGGCTTTAACACACACCACACACACACACACACACACACGTTACCCACCTGCACCACCACCCTCCGAGGGGAGATGAATAAGCGTCCATTCTGGGTCTGCCGCCGGGTCTGGTCCGGTACTGTAGGAACAGGCACAGGAATTGGCCCGGGTTTGGGCCCTGTCGGTTTTCGGTCGAGTATTCCGTTGGACGGTTGTGATTTCTTGATGTTGTCGGTGTTGAGCTGGTCCACCAAGGGGTCGGATTTGGCCTGGCTGGGGTCGGATTTGGCCTGGCTGGGGTCGGATTTGGCCTGGCTGGGGTCGGGTTTGGGGTTCACCTTTTTGGCATTCTTCTTTTTGGCTGATGCGGCGACCAGCCGCTTCCACGTCAGAGCATGGAGCAGCACCGAGTGGCGCTTCTTTAGGCTCTTCTCCTGTGGTTTCCCGCCGGTCGCAAGGTCCGGTTTCTCGTCCACACACACACCGCCCGCTGCCTTCCTTGACCTCGGCGACAGAGACAGAACGGTACCCATGTCTGCAGCGCGCAGCGCCTTCCAACACACGGAGCTTCCCGAGCTTTGTATTCCAGTCCGTATCGATGGGGTGTACGTGTAGTTTAATTAAACTTCACACACACAGCTACATTGACGGTTTGACCGCGGAGAGTCCAGAGGTGTGTGATGCTCGGTGATTCCAGCAATATGCGCGAGATTCACTCACACATTTCTCTCTCTCTCTCTCTCTCTCTCTCTCTCTCTCTCTCTCTCTCTCTCTCTCTCCTCTCTCTATCACACACGTTCACGAATCACGATCACACACACGCTGTGCCACTCCTTCTGTCGCAGCGCAGCGCGCGGCACTCAGCTCTTGGAATGGACAGAGGCCGGTAACTGCAGGTGCGCGAGAGATGCTGCCGGTTTAAAAGCGTTAATCGGGAGTTACAGCTCCAAATATCCAATCAGAGAGGATGGTGCTTAGATTGACAACTTATTCGACCAATGTGTATGCATGTGTGTACGTGCGTGCGTGCGTGTGTGTGTTGCCCTCCATATCTCCAGCTTGGTTGTTAAAACATGTTCATGGGGGAGAGAGAAAGAGAGAGAAAGAGATGGAAAGGTGAGAAGGACTCACAGGAGGAAGAGTGAGGGAAGGAGGGGGAGAGAAGAGAGGCAGATGGAGAGAGAGGCAGATAGGTGAGAGGGAAGGAGAGGGGAGAGGAAAGGAGGATAGGGGAGAGGAGGATGGGGAGAGGAAGATAGGGATGAGGAGGATAGGGGTGAGGAAGATAGGGATGAGGAGGATAGGGGTGAGGAGGATAGGGAAGAGGGGGATAGGGGTGAGGAGGATAGAGAAGAGGAGGATAGGGGTGAGGAGGATAGGGGTGAGGAGGATAGGGAAGAGGAGGATAGGGAAGAGGAGGATAGGGGTGAGGAGGATGGGGAGAGGAGGATGGGGTGAGGAGGATAGGGGTGAGGAGGATAGGGGTGAGGAGGATAGGGAAGAGGATAGGGGTGAGGAGGATAGGGGTGAGGAGGATAGGGAAGAGGAGGATAGGGAGAGGAGGATAGAGAAGAGGAGGATAGAGGTGAGGAGGATGGGGAGAGGAGGATGGGGTGAGGAGGATGGGGGAGAGGAGGATGGGGAGAGGAGGATGGGTGAGGAGGATAGAGAAGAGGAGGATAGGGAAGAGGAGGATAGGGGTGAGGAGGATAGGGAAGAGGATGATAGGGGTGAGGAGGATTGGGGTGAGGAGGATAAGGGAGGAGGATAGGGAAGAGGAGGATAGGGTAGAGGAGGATAGGGGTGAGGAGGATAGAGAAGAGGAGGATAGGGGTGAGGAGGATAGGGGTGAGGAGGATAGAGAAGAGGAGGATAGGGGTGAGGAGGATAGAGAAGAGGAGGATAGGGGTGAGGAGGATAGGGGTGAGGAGGATAGAGAAGAGGAGGATAGGGGTGAGGAGGATAGAGAAGAGGAGGATAGGGTGAGGAGGATAGGGGTGAGGAGGATAGGGAGAGGAGGGTAGGGGTGAGGAGGATAGAGAAGAGGAGTATAGGGGTGAGGAGGATAGGAAGAGGAGGGTAGGGGTGAGGAGGATAGAGAAGAGGAGGATAGGGGTGAGGAGGATAGGGTAGAGGAGGATAGGAAGAGGAGGGTAGGGGTGAGGAGGATAGAGAAGAGGAGGATAGGGGTGAGGAGGATAGGGTAGAGGAGGATAGGGGAGAGGAGGATAGGGAAGAGGAGGATAGGGGTGAGGAGGATAGGGGTGAGGAGGATAGGGAAGAGGAGGATAGGGAGAGGAGGATAGGAAGAGGAGGATAGGGAAGAGGAGGATAGGAAGAGGAGGATAGGAAGAGGAGGATAGGGGTGAGGAGGATAGAGAAGAGGAGGATAGGGGTGACGAGGATAGAGAAGAGGAGGATAGGGGTGAGGAGGATAGGGGTGAGGAGGATAGAGAAGGGGAGGATAGGGGTGAGGAGGATAGGAAGAGGAGGATAGGAAGAGGAGGATAGAAAGAGGAGGATAGGAAGAGGAGGATAGGGTAGAGGAGGATAGGGGTGAGGTGGATAGGAAGAGGAGGATAGGAAGAGGAGGATAGGGAAGAGGAGGATAGGAAGAGGAGGATAGGGGTGACGAGGATAGAGAAGAGGAGGATAGGGGTGAGGAGGATAGGGAAGAGGAGGATAGGAAGAGGAGGATAGGAAGAGGAGGATAGGGAGAGGAGGATAGGAAGAGGAGGATAGGGGTGAGGTGGATAGGAAGAGGAGGATAGGGAAGAGGAGGATAGGGAGAGGAGGATAGGAAGAGGAGGATAGGGGTGACGAGGATAGAGAAGAGGAGGATAGGGGTGAGGAGGATAGGGGTGAGGAGGATAGAGAAGAGGAGGATAGGGGTGAGGAGGATAGAGAAGAGGAGGATAGGGGTGAGGAGGATAGGGGTGAGGAGGATAGGGAAGAGGAGGATAGGAAGAGGAGGATAGGAAGAGGAGGATAGGGGTGAGGAGGATAGAGAAGAGGAGGATAGGGGTGACGAGGATAGAGAAGAGGCGGATAGGGGTGAGTAGGATAGGGATGAGGAGGATAGGGAAGAGGAGGATGGGGTGAGGAGGATAGGGGTGAGGAGGATAGGGGAGAGGAGGATAGGGAAGAGGAGGATAGGAAGAGGAGGATAGGGTAGAGGAGGATAGGGTAGAGGAGGATAGGGGAGAGGAGGATAGGGAAGAGGAGGATAGGGAGAGGAGAAGAGGGAAGGGGAGGATAGGAAGAGGAGGATAGGAAGAGGAGGATAGGAAGAGGAGGATAGGAAGAGGAGGATAGGGTAGAGGAGGATAGGGGTGAGGTGGATAGGAAGAGGAGGATAGGAAGAGGAGGATAGAAAGAGGAGGATAGGAAGAGGAGGATAGGGTAGAGGAGGATAGGGGTGAGGTGGATAGGAAGAGGAGGATAGGAAGAGGAGGATAGGAAGAGGAGGATAGGAAGAGGAGGATAGGAAGAGGAAGATAGGAAGAGGAGGATAGGGGTGAGGAGGATAGGGAAGAGGAGGATAGGGAGAGGAGGATAGGAAGAGGAGGATAGGAAGAGGAGGATAGGAAGAGGAGGATAGGAAGAGGAGGATAGGGAGAGGAGGATAGGAAGAGGAGGATAGGAAGAGGAGGATAGGGGTGAGGAGGATAGGGAAGAGGAGGATAGGGAGAGGAGGATAGGAAGAGGAGGATAGGGTAGAGGAGGATAGGGGTGAGGAGGATAGGGGAGAGGAGGATAGGGAAGAGGAGGATAGGGAGAGGAGGATAGGAAGAGGAGGATAGGGTAGAGGAGGATAGGGTAGAGGAGGATAGGGGTGAGGTGGATAGGAAAAGGAGGATAGGAAGAGGAGGATAGGAAGGGGAGGATAGGGTAGAGGAGGATAGGGTGAGGTGGATAGGAAGAGGAGGATAGGAAGAGGAGGATAGGAAGAGGAGGATAGGAAGAGGAGGATAGGGAAGAGGAGGATAGGAAGAGGCGGATAGGAAGAGGAGGATAGGAAGAGGAGGATAGGGAAGAGGAGGATAGGAAGAGGCGGATAGGAAGAGGAGGATAGGAAGAGGAGGATAGGAAGAGGAGGATAGGGAAGAGGAGGATAGGAAGAGGAGGATAGGAAGAGGAGGATAGGGTGAGGTGGATAGGAAGAGGAGGATAGGGTGAGGTGGATAGGAAGAGGAGGATAGGAAGAGGAGGATAGGAAGAGGAGGATAGGAAGAGGAGGATAGGAAGAGGATGATAGGAAGAGGAGGATAGGAAGAGGAGGCTAGGAAGAGGATGATAGGAAGAGGAGGATAGGAAGAGGAGGATAGGAAGAGGAGGCTAGGAAGAGGAGGCTAGGAAGAGGAGGATAGGAAGAGGAGGATAGGAAGAGGAGGCTAGGAAGAGGAGGATAGGAAGAGGAGGATAGGAAGAGGAGGATAGGAAGAGGAGGATAGGAAGAGGAGGCTAGGAAGAGGAGGCTAGGAAGAGGAGGATAGGAAGAGGAGGCTAGGAAGAGGAGGCTAGGAAGAGGATGATAGGAAGAGGAGGATAGGAAGAGGAGGATAGGAAGAGGAGGATAGGAAGAGGAGGCTAGGAAGAGGAGGCTAGGAAGAGGAGGATAGGAAGAGGAGGATAGGAAGAGGAGGCTAGGAAGAGGAGGATAGGAAGAGGCGGATATGGTGGATGAGTGGAAGGGAAAAAGAGTCTGGTGGTGGACATAACTGCTTCTATCTCCTTTCTCCTTCAACCCCTCCCTCCCTCCCTCCTGTTATATTCCACTCGCTCTCCTCCCCTCCATCTCTGTTTGCTCATTACCCCATCCATCCATCCATCCATCCCATCCATCCATTCTCTCACCCTCCTCCTCCTTCCTCCTTCTTTTTCCTCCCCTCTCCCTCATTTGTGTTCAACTGGTTCTACCCTTCTGCCCAGGTGTTAATTAGTTCGACCAATATGTGTACCTTTACCTTTTAATTCCTTGGTGGAATGAAAAGGTAAAAGAGACATGGTGGGAACTCCCTCTAGTTGCCCATGTTTACATCAATTCAATGTGTTGAACGTCTGGGAAGGGCTGCACACTTTGGAGAAAAAGGTGGAGATTTGGGACTGAGGGAGAGAGGTGTGTTAGCTGTGAGAGTCAATCAAATGCTTTTAAATGTGTGGGGAGGGGCTCACACTTCTGGGAGAAAAGTGGAGATTTGGGATGCAGAGAGAGGCGTGTGAGCTGTGAGAGCCAACCAGAGGCAACCGTCCCTCCACAGAGCAGAGCTCTGCATCACGACACCCCCTCCTACTGCATGGCTTTATGGCCAATGCAGCCTTTATGACACTTTCATCATCATTTTGCTCTTTCCAAATACTCACCCAGCTAACAGGGGGGCCATTTATGGCAGCCACCCTGTGGCTCGTGCCTGGTATTGCACTTCCATTGCTAAGCAAATATCTATTTCTCGCTGACCCAATCGTCCCAGGTAGATGTAATACACGTGTTGTCCACAAGAGGTCCTGCGCACACCGTGATGGTGAATGCCCCATCTGTTCAGATATCCGTCAGAAACGGGGACAAAGGCGGCTTAGCAGGCGTGGATTCAGGATGATATGATACTACAGGCCCTGAATACGTTTCTGCTGACTTTTTCATTTGCAAACCCCTGACTATAAGAGATATAGGCCGAGATGTTGGGGATTTGTAGCCTACTGACCACAAATGTTTGTAATTAAAATGAAGGCCTGTATTTTATATGTATTGGATCTATGTATTTTAAATTGTATTATGAATAAAACTGTGTTTATACTTGTGGGTCTAGTAGGCCGTACTTTAAGGTTTTGCTATACGCATATCTTGGCCGTAGCCATCTGACCCCAAAATAACTCAATACCAAAGCCACTAGCGTCGTTTAAGGCCTAATTATGAATGAATCCACTCATTTAATTTCTCTCTGAAAGCCAGGATTTAAGTAAACATGTGTAGTGGCAATAGTAGGCTTAGACTGCCTCTAAAAATAACAGCCTACGCCAGAAAGGTAGAATATGGGTGAGAAATCAGCAGGACCGTTATAGGCCAATAGGCCAGGCCTATTCATAGAAATGGACCTAATAAAGGAGGGGTCAGAAGTCTGGACAAAGAGCATCTGTGAGATAGATAGCTCGTCGTTAAACGATTATGACTCTAACTACCAGGATGCATCAGAACAAAACACAGCCTCTCATCCCTCTGCTCTGGGTAGAGATTGCCCAAAATATGATAGGATCAGTTTATCCTCCCCAAATTCTAACCTCAATTATTACTGGGTCACACGTAAAACTGACTCTAGATCAGTGTCTAGGGGTAGACGTTATCCGAGTACCCCTCCCCCTCGCGTCTCGTTCACGGCTGTGGGCTGTGCGCTGCAGGGGGGCGGGAGGCGAGGAGAGCGAAGCGGCAGAAGGCTCATTGTGTGTCGGCTAGAAAGTGGGGGTCGTTGCGGGGGGGAGAAAGCGTGCGTGGAGGCTGAACTCTCGCTTTTGTCGCCTGTGGAGGAGGGGGCGGATAAAGTAGCCTGCTCGCTCACACACACACCAGGGACGCCCGGTTCGTTTATCAGCATCATCATACCCATTACCGAGGATACACAGTGAACCGGGAAGGGATGCAGATTTAGCGCGAGACGGACAGTGGGACTTCGGTCTCAGCTGGATTCGGATAAATGGTGCGTGCGCCGTTCCGTCGTCGGCGATGAGAAGAAAGGAGGACAAAAGATGAACGGATGGAGGATAGACACGGCCCCTCGGTAGACACGCGCCTTCGGTTTACCGCATCTCTCTGATCTCGTGCCGCCGTGCGTGAGTCTGTCGGTCATTCCGTCGTTCAGACTGTGTCTCACTAGGGAGAAAAACCCGAACAGTATTCCCGAATTACAGGAGGCGTTGCCTGTATCTGACTGACTGCAGAGAGACTATTGTCTGTGTGTGTTTGTGTGTGTGATTTGACGTTTAGGGGTGTGATTGTATGTGAGCGGGTGTGCTTGTGTGTGTGGTGACTGTGAGGGGTGTGTTTGTCTGATTTGATGGGGAGGGGTGTGTGAGGGTGTGTGAGTTGCTGGTGTAAGGGTGTGTGTGTGTGAGCCATGGGGAACACAGAGAGTATGGAGTCTCAGCTAGCTGTCATCAGGGCCAGGGCTGCTCCTGTCAAGCTGCCCATGCCTGATCCTGCTGAGCTGGAAGAGAGGTTCTCCATTGCACTGGTAGGTGACACACACACACACACACACACACACACACACACACACACACACACACACACACACACACACACACACACACACACACACACACACACACATGAAACGCACACATGCTCACATACACACGCTCATACATTGCATGTGTGTGTATGTATGAGTGTTGAGTGTGTGTGTGGAGTGTGTACCCTAACCCATTATGGCTGACTGGTTAGAATCGATGAGTGTTGTTGTGAATACCATCTCTGTCCCTGCATATGCAACGCGTTGCCTCTCCCCGATACACTGCCATATTTCATTCACTGTGTGTCAGTAAGAGTCTTTCATATCACACATACTCATGTTTAATTCACTGTTCATGCATGTTCATGTCTCTGTCTACATGTGTACTTCATTAGTTTAATATCCCCCCTCTCTCTCTCTTTATCTTTCTCTTCCTCTGTCTCGCTCTGTCTCTCTCTCCTTCTCTTTATCCATCTTTGAATTCTTCTCTCTCTCTCTCTCTCTCTGTCTCTCTCTCTCTCTCTCTGTCTCTCTCTCTCTCTCTCTCTCTCTCTCTCTCTGTCTCTCTCTCTCTCTCTCTCTCTCTCTCTCTCTGTCTCTCAGAACTCTATGAACCTGCCCCCTGATAAGGTGCGTCTGCTCCGTTGCTACGACAACGAGAAGAAGTGGGAGCTGATATGTGATCAGGTGAGACAGAAGGTCATCTTTGATTGGCCAAAGAACAGCCTGGTCTGATAATGACCCCTAGCACTGTCCCTCTTCTATGTTAGTAGAGCTGAAGGAACTGGATAGGTGTAAGCTATAGGGAGGAAGCTCTGTCCCTCTTCTATGTTAGTAGAGCTGAAGGAACTGGATAGGTGTAAGCTATAGGGAGGAAGCTCTGTCCCTCTTCTATGTTAGTAGAGCTGAAGGAACTGGATAGGTGTAAGCTATAGGGAGGAAGCTCTGTCCCTCTTCTATGTTAGTAGAGCTGAAGGAACTGGATAGGTGTAAGCTACATGGAGGAAGCTCCCCTAAGCCCATTGGAAGGCTGGTACACCAGTCCAGTCCCTTCAGCGCTGCAACAACAGCATGGTTCCTTCAGTTATTCAGCATCTCCTTGGCCAGTGTGAAAGGCAAGTGTGTAACCATTGCTTGTGTGTGTGTGCCTGGGTGTGTGTGTGTGTGTGTGTGTGCGTGTGTGCGTGTGTGTGTGTGTGTGTGTGTGTGTGTGTGTGTGTGAGTGTGCGTGCGTGCGTGCGTGCGTGTGCGTGTGTGTGTGTGTGTGTTGTAGGAACGGTTCCAGGTGAAGAACCCTCCTCACACCTACATCCAGAAGCTGAGAGGATTCCTTGACCCGGCCGTCACACGCAAGGTGAGTGACAGCCACGTCACCATGGTAGCAGAGCCAGTAATATCATAGTAACAATATGGTAACACACGCTGGGATATTAGTTCCTCAACTTGACACTGTTGGCTAGATACCATTTAGAATTCCATCATTTCCCAAACCAGCAGACAGGAAATTATTTTGAGGGAATACCAGAATAACCGTAACCCTACTGTCGTCAGAAATTCCGTCGGAGAGTCCAGGAGTCGACTCAGGTGCTCAGAGAACTGGAGATCTCACTACGGACCAATCACATCGGGTGAGTCACAGGCCGCAGCCAATCACATGCAAAGAGAGTCCTGGATCAAAATGAATCTGAACCGAATCAGAATCACGTTGACATTGACTCAGTTCCTAACCATTCTGACTCAGAGAGGGGGACGAGCTGAATAGGGGTTTAGTGATTGCTGTGATACTGCTAGATATTGAACAGTGAATGATTTGTGGGATGATAAATCCTAATGTTCCTCTGTCTCCAGGTGGGTGAGGGAGTTTCTCAACGAGGAGAATCAGGGCCTAGATGTCCTAGTAGAGTACCTCTCCTTCGCTCAGTACGCGGTCACGTGAGTGTGTGTGACTGTGTGTGTGGGGGGCCACTTTTCCCATACGCGTGTGTTCTGTTGAGTCACATGTGTGTGTGTGTGTGTGCGTGTGTGTGTGTGTGTGCGTGCGTGTGTGTGTGTGTGTGTAGGTTTGATGGGGAGGTATCAGAGGCCAGTACTGAGGAGAGAGCTGTAGATTCTCCCTGGAGTCGTTCTATAGAAGATCTCCATGGAGACAGCAACCTGCCCTCCCCCTCCAGTGGCAACAACATACCGCGCTCCGCACGCCACTCTATCGGGTAACACACACACACACACACACCCAAACACACACACACCCAAACCCACACATTTCTATGCCAATCCATCAGTTAACACACACACACACCAAGTTGCGGTGTTAATCCTGTGTTTATTGTATGCTGACTGTGTCAGGTCAGCGCTGGTGTCCAGGTCTAACACACTGCCCAGTAGGAAGACACTGAAGAACTCCCGCTTGGTGTGTAAGAAGGACGACGTTCACGTGTGTGTGATGTGTCTCAGAGCCATTATGAACTACCAGGTGAACTACACATCTGTCTCCTCTCATCTTGCTTCTCTGTCTCCTTCTCACCTATCTCTCCCTCTCTCTCTCTCTTAACCCCTCCTATATCTCTCTCTCTCTCTCTCTTAACCCCTCCTATCTCTCTCTTAACCCCTCCTATCTCTCCCCTCTCTCTCTCTCTCTTAATCCCTCCTACCTCTCCCTCTCTCTCTCAACCCCCTCCTACCTCTCCTTCTCTCTCTCAACACCTCATACCTCTCCTTCTCTCTCTCTTAACCCCTCCTACCTCTCCCTCTCTCTCTCTTAACCCCTCCTACCTCTCCTTCTCTCTCTCTTAACCCCTCCTACCTCTCCCTCTCTCTCTCTTAACCCCTCCTATCTCTCCCTCTCTCTCTCTTAACCCCTCCTATCTCTCCCTCTCTCTCTCTTAACCCCTCCTACCTCTCCCTCTCTCTCTTAACACCTCCTATCTCTCCCTCTCTCTCTTAACCCCTCCTACCCCTCCCTCTCACTCTCTTAACCCCTCCTATGTCTCCCTCTCTCTCTCAACCCCTCCTATCTCTCCCTCTCTCTCTTAACCCCTCCTATCTCTCCCTCTCTCTCTCTTAACCCCTCCTATCTCTCCCTCTCTCTCTCAACCCCTCCTATCTCTCCCTCTCTCTCTTAAACCCTCCTATCTCTCCCTCTCTCTCTCTTAACCCCTCCTATCTCTCCCTCTCTCTCTCAACCCCTCCTATCTCTCCCTCTCTCTCTTAACCCCTCCTATCTCTCCTTCTCTCTCTCTTAACCCCTCCTATCTCTCCCTCTCTCTCTCTTAACCCCTCCTATCTCTCCCTCTCTCTCTTAACCCCTCCTATCTCTCCCTCCCTCTCTCTTAACCCCTCCTACTTCTCCCTCTCTCTCTTAACCCCTCCTATCTCTCCCTCTCTCTCTTAACCCCTCCTACCTCTCCTCTCTCTCTCTTAACCCCTCCTATCTCTCCCTCTCTCTCTTAACCCCTCCTGTCTCTCCCTCCCTCTCTCTTAACCCCTCCTATCTCTCTCTCTCTTAACCCCTCCTATCTCTCCCTCTCTCTCTCTTAACCCCTCCTATCTCTCCTCTCTCTCTCTTAACCCCTCCTATCTCTCCCTCTCTCTCTCAACCCCTCCTATCTCTCCCTCTCTATCTTAACCCCTCCTATCTCTCCCTCCCTCTCTCTTAACCCCTCCTATCTCTCCCTCTCTCTCTCTTAACCCCTCCTATCTCTCCCTCTCTCTCTCTTAACCCCTCCTATCTCTCCCTCTCTCTCTCAACCCCTCCTATCTCTCCTCTCTCTCTCTTAACCCCTCCTATCTCTCCCTCCCTCTCTCTTAACCCCTCCTATCTCTCTCTCTCTCTTAACCCTCCTATATCTCCCTCTCTCTCTCTCTTAACCCCTCCTATCTCTCTCTTAACCCCTCCTACGTCTCCCTCTCTCTCTCTTAACCCCTCCTATCTCTCCCTCTCTCTCTCTTAACCCCTCCTATCTCTCCCTCCCTCTCTCTTAACCCCTCCTATCTCTCCCTCCCTCTCTCTTAACCGCTCCTATCTCTCCCTCCCTCTCTCTCTTAACCCCTCCTATCTCTCCCTCCCTCTCTCTCTTAACCCCTCCTATCTCTCCCTCCCTCTCTCTTAACCCCTCCTATCTCTCCCTCTCTCTCTCAAGCCCTCCTACCTCTCCCTCTCTCTCTCTTAACCCCTCCTATCTCTCCCCCTCTCTCTCTTAACCCCTCCTATCTCTCCCTCCCTCTCTCTTAACCCCTCCTATCTCTCCCTCCCTCTCTCTCTTAACCCCTCCTATCTCTCCCTCTCTCTCTTAACCCCTCCTATCTCTCCCTCTCTCTCTTAACCCCTCCTATCTCTCCCTCCCTCTCTCTTAACCCCTCCTATCTCTCCCTCCATCTCTCTCTCTTAACCCCTCCTATCTCTCCCCTCTCTCTCTTAACCCCTCCTATCTCTCCCTCTCTCTCTCTCAAGCCCTCCTACCTCTCCCTCTCTCTCTCTTAACCCCTCCTATCTCTCCCTCTCTCTCTCAACCCTTCCTATCTCTCCCTCTCTCTCTTAACCCCTCCTACCTCTCCCTCTCTCTCTTAACCCCTCCTTTCTCTCCCTCTCTCTCTTAACCCCTCCTATCTCTCCCTCCCTCTCTCTTAACCCCTCCTATCTCTCCCTCTCTCTCTCTTAACCCCTCCTATTCTCCCTCTCTCTCTCTTAACCCCTCCTATCTCTCCCTCTCTCTCTCAACCCCTCCTATCTCTCCCTCTCTCTCTCTTAACCCCTCCTATCTCTCTCTCTCTCTCTCTTAACCCCTCCTATCTCTCTCTTAACCCCTCCTACGTCTCCCTCTCTCTCTCTTAACCCCTCCTATCTCTCCCTCTCTCTCTCTTAACCCCTCCTATCTCTCCCTCCCTCTCTCTTAACCCCTCCTATCTCTCCCTCCCTCTCTCTTAACCCCTCCTATCTCTCCCTCCCTCTCTCTCTTAACCCCTCCTATCTCTCCCTCTCTCTCTCTTAACCCCTCCTATCTCTCCCTCTCTCTCTCAACCCCTCCTATCTCTCCCTCTCTCTCTTAACCCCTCCTATCTCTCCTTCTCTCTCTCTTAACCCCTCCTATCTCTCCCTCTCTCTCTCTTAACCCCTCCTACCTCTCCCTCTCTCTCTTAACCCCTCCTATCTCTCCCTCTTTCTCTCTTAACCCCTCCTACCTCTCCCTCTCCCTCTCTCTCTCTTAACCCCTCCTATCTCTCCCTGTCTCTCTTAACCCCTCCTATCTCTCCCTCCCTCTCTCTTAACCCCTCCTACCTCTCCCTCTCTCTCTTAACCCCTCCTATCTCTCCCTCTCTCTCTCTTAACCCCTCCTACCTCTCCCTCTCTCTCTCTTAACCCCTCCTATCTCTCCCTCTCTCTTAACCCCTCCTGTCTCTCCCTCCCTCTCTCTTAACCCCTCCTATCTCTCTCTCTCTTAACCCCTCCTATCTCTCCCTCTCTCTCTCTTAACCCCTCCTATCTCTCTCTCTCTTAACCCCTCCTACGTCTCCCTCTCTCTCTCTCAACCCCTCCTATCTCTCCCTCCATCTCTCTTAACCCCTCCTATTTCTCCCTCCCTCTCTCTCTCTTAATCCCTTCTATCTCTCTTAACCTATCCTATCTCTCTCTCCCTCCCTCTCTCTTAACCCCTCCTATCTCTCCCTCTCTCTCTCTTAACCCCTCCTATCTCTCCCTCTCTCTCTCAACCCCTCCTATCTCTCCCTCTCTCTCTTAACCCCTCCTATCTCTCCCTCCCTCTCTCTTAACCCCTCCTATCTCTCCCTCTTTCTCTCTTAACCCCTCCTATCTCTCCCTCTCTCTCTCAACCCCTCCTATCTCTCCCTCTCTCTCTCTTAACCCCTCAAATCTCTCCCTCCCTCTCTCTTAACCCCTCCTATCTCTCTCTCTCTCTCTCTCTCTCTTAACCCCTCCTATATCTCCCTCTCTCTCTCTTAACCCCTCCTATCTCTCTGTTAACCCCTCCTACGTCTCCCTCTCTCTCTCTTAACCCCTCCTATCTCTCCCTCTCTCTCTCTTAACCCCTCCTATCTCTCCCTCCCTCTCTCTTAACCCCTCCTATCTCTCCCTCCCTCTCTCTTAACCACTCCTATCTCTCCCTCCTCTCTCTCTCTTAACCCCTCCTATCTCTCCCTCCCTCTCTCTTAACCCCTCCTATCTCTCCCTCTCTCTCTTAACCCCTCCTATCTCTCCCTCCCTCTCTCTTAACCCCTCCTATCTCTCCCTCCTCTCTCTCTCTTAACCCCTCCTATCTCTCCCTCTCTCTTAACCCCTCCTGTCTCTCCCTCCCTCTCTCTTAACCCCTCCTATCTCTCTCTCTCTTAACCCCTCCTATCTCTCCCTCTCTCTCTCTTAACCCCTCCTATCTCTCTCTCTCTTAACCCCTCCTACGTCTCCCTCTCTCTCTCTCAACCCCTCCTATCTCTCCCTCCATCTCTCTTAACCCCTCCTATTTCTCCCTCCCTCTCTCTCTCTTAATCCCTTCTATCTCTCTTAACCCCTCCTATCTCTCTCTCCCTCCCTCTCTCTTAACCCCTCCTATCTCTCCCTCTCTCTCTCTTAACCCCTCCTATCTCTCCCTCTCTCTCTCAACCCCTCCTATCTCTCCCTCTCTCTCTTAACCCCTCCTATCTCTCCCTACCTCTCTCTTAACCCCTCCTATCTCTCCCTCTTTCTCTCTTAACCCCTCCTATCTCTCCCTCTCTCTCTCAACCCCTCCTACGTCTCCCTCTCTCTCTCTTAACCCCTCCTATCTCTCCCTCTCTCTCTCTTAACCCCTCCTATCTCTCCCTCCCTCTCTCTTAACCCCTCCTATCTCTCCCTCCCTCTCTCTTAACCCCTCCTATCTCTCCCTCCCTCTCTCTCTCTTAACCCCTCCTATCTCTCCCTCTCTCTCTTAACCCCTCCTATCTCTCCCTCTCTCTCTTAACCCCTCCTATCTCTCCCTCCCTCTCTCTTAACCCCTCCTATCTCTCCCTCCCTCTCTCTCTCTTAACCCCTCCTATCTCTCCCCTCTCTCTCTTAACCCCTCCTATCTCTCCCTCTCTCTCTCTCAAGCCCTCCTACCTCTCCCTCTCTCTCTCTTAACCCCTCCTACCTCTCCCTCTCTCTCTTAACCCCTCCTTTCTCTCCCTCTCTCTCTTAACCCCTCCTATCTCTCCCTCCCTCTCTCTTAACCCCTCCTATCTCTCCCTCTCTCTCTCTTAACCCCTCCTCTCTCTCCCTCTCTCTCTTAACCCCTCCTATCTCTCCCTCTCTCTCTCAACCCCTCCTATCTCTCCCTCTCTCTCTCTTAACCCCTCCTGTCTCTCTCTCTCTTAACCCCTCCTATATCTCCCTCTCTCTCTCTCTTAACCCCTCCTATCTCTCTCTTAACCCCTCCTACGTCTCCCTCTCTCTCTCTTAACCCCTCCTATCTCTCCCTCTCTCTCTCTTAACCCCTCCTTTCTCTCCCTCCCTCTCTCTTAACCCCTCCTATCTCTCCCTCCCTATCTCTTAACCGCTCCTATCTCTCCCTCCCTCTCTCTCTCTTAACCCCTCCTATCTCTCCCTCCCCCTCTCTCTTAACCCCTCCTATCTCTCCCTCCCTCTCTCTTAACCCCTCCTATCTCTCTCTTAACCCCTCCTACGTCTCCCTCTCTCTCTCTTAACCCCTCCTATCTCTCCCTCTCTCTCTCTTAACCCCTCCTATCTCTCCCTCCCTCTCTCTTAACCCCTCCTATCTCTCCCTCCCTCTCTCTTAACCGCTCCTATCTCTCCCTCCTCTCTCTCTCTTAACCCCTCCTATCTCTCCCTCCCTCTCTCTCTCTTAACCCCTCCTACCTCTCCCTCTCTCTCTCTTAACCCCTCCTACCTCTCCTTCTCTCTCTCTTAACCCCTCCTACCTCTCCCTCTCTCTCTCTTAACCCCTCCTATCTCTCCCTCTCTCTCTCTTAACCCCTCCTATCTCTCCCTCTCTCTCTCTTAACCCCTCCTACCTCTCCCTCTCTCTCTCAACCCCTCCTATCTCTCCCTCTCTCTCTCTTAACCCCTCCTATCTCTCCCTCTCTCTCTCAACCCCTCCTATCTCTCCCTCTCTCTCTTAACCCCTCCTATCTCTCCCTCTCTCTCTCTTAACCCCTCCTATCTCTCCCTCTCTCTCTCAACCCCTCCTATCTCTCCCTCTCTCTCTTAACCCCTCCTATCTCTCCTTCTCTCTCTGTTAACCCCTCCTACGTCTCCCTCTCTCTCTCTTAACCCCTCCTATCTCTCCCTCTCTCTCTCTTAACCCCTCCTATCTCTCCCTCCCTCTCTCTTAACCCCTCCTATCTCTCCCTCCCTCTCTCTTAACCACTCCTATCTCTCCCTCCCTCTCTCTCTCTTAACCCCTCCTATCTCTCCCTCCCTCTCTCTTAACCCCTCCTATCTCTCCCTCTCTCTCTCAAGCCCTCCTACCTCTCCCTCTCTCTCTCTTAACCCCTCCTATCTCTCCCCCTCTCTCTCTTAACCCCTCCTATCTCTCCCTCCCTCTCTCTTAACCCCTCCTATCTCTCCCTCCCTCTCTCTCTCTTAACCCCTCCTATCTCTCCCTCTCTCTCTTAACCCCTCCTATCTCTCCCTCTCTCTCTTAACCCCTCCTATCTCTCCCTCCCTCTCTCTTAACCCCTCCTATCTCTCCCTCCCTCTCTCTCTCTTAACCCCTCCTATCTCTCCCCTCTCTCTCTTAACCCCTCCTATCTCTCCCCTCTCTCTCTCTCAAGCCCTCCTACCTCTCCCTCTCTCTCTCTTAACCCCTCCTACCTCTCCCTCTCTCTCTTAACCCCTCCTTTCTCTCCCTCTCTCTCTTAACCCCTCCTATCTCTCCCTCCCTCTCTCTTAACCCCTCCTATCTCTCCCTCTCTCTCTCTTAACCCCTCCTATCTCTCCCTCTCTCTCTTAACCCCTCCTATCTCTCCCTCTCTCTCTCAACCCCTCCTATCTCTCCCTCTCTCTCTCTTAACCCCTCCTGTCTCTCTCTCTCTTAACCCCTCCTATATCTCCCTCTCTCTCTCTCTTAACCCCTCCTATCTCTCTCTTAACCCCTCCTACGTCTCCCTCTCTCTCTCTTAACCCCTCCTATCTCTCCCTCTCTCTCTCTTAACCCCTCCTTTCTCTCCCTCCCTCTCTCTTAACCCCTCCTATCTCTCCCTCCCTATCTCTTAACCGCTCCTATCTCTCCCTCCCTCTCTCTCTCTTAACCCCTCCTATCTCTCCCTCCCTCTCTCTCTTAACCCCTCCTATCTCTCCCTCCCTCTCTCTTAACCCCTCCTATCTCTCTCTTAACCCCTCCTACGTCTCCCTCTCTCTCTCTTAACCCCTCCTATCTCTCCCTCTCTCTCTCTTAACCCCTCCTATCTCTCCCTCCCTCTCTCTTAACCCCTCCTATCTCTCCCTCCCTCTCTCTTAACCGCTCCTATCTCTCCCTCCCTCTCTCTCTCTTAACCCCTCCTATCTCTCCCTCCCTCTCTCTCTCTTAACCCCTCCTACCTCTCCCTCTCTCTCTCTTAACCCCTCCTACCTCTCCTTCTCTCTCTCTTAACCCCTCCTACCTCTCCCTCTCTCTCTCTTAACCCCTCCTATCTCTCCCTCTCTCTCTCTTAACCCCTCCTATCTCTCCCTCTCTCTCTCTTAACCCCTCCTACCTCTCCCTCTCTCTCTCAACCCCTCCTATCTCTCCCTCTCTCTCTCTTAACCCCTCCTATCTCTCCCTCTCTCTCTCAACCCCTCCTATCTCTCCCTCTCTCTCTTAACCCCTCCTATCTCTCCCTCTCTCTCTCTTAACCCCTCCTATCTCTCCCTCTCTCTCTAACCCCTCCTATCTCTCCCTCTCTCTCTTAACCCCTCCTATCTCTCCTTCTCTCTCTCTTAACCCCTCCTATCTCTCCCTCTCTCTCTCTTAACCCCTCCTACCTCTCCCTCTCTCTCTTAACCCCTCCTATCTCTCCCTCTCTCTCTCTTAACCCCTCCTACCTCTCCCTCTCCCTCTCTCTCTCTTAACCCCTCCTATCTCTCCCTCTCTCTCTTAACCCCTCCTATCTCTCCCTCCCTCTCTCAACCCCTCCTACTTCTCCCTCTCTCTCTTAACCCCTCCTATCTCTCCCTCTCTCTCTCTTAACCCCTCCTACCTCTCCCTCTCTCTCTCTTAACCCCTCCTATCTCTCCCTCTCTCTCTTAACCCCTCCTATCTCTCCCTCCTCTCTCTTAACCCCTCCTATCTCTCCCTCTCTCTCTCTTAACCCCTCCTATCTCTCTCTTTCTTAACCCCTCCTACGTCTCCCTCTCTCTCTCTCAACCCCTCCTATCTCTCCCTCCATCTCTCTTAACCCCTCCTATCTCTCCCTCCCTCTCTCTCTTAACCCCTTCTATCTCTCCCTCTCTCTCTCTTAACCCCTCCTATCTCTCTCTCCCTCCCTCTCTCTTAACCCCTCCTATCTCTCCCTCTCTCTCTCTTAACCCCTCCTATCTCTCCCTCTCTCTCTCAACCCCTCCTATCTCTCCCTCTCTCTCTTAACCCCTCCTATCTCTCCCTCCCTCTCTCTTAACCCCTCCTATCTCTCCCTCTCTCTCTCTTAACCCCTCCTATCTCTCCCTCTCTCTCTCTTAACCCCTCCTATCTCTCCCTCTCTCTCTCAACCCCTCCTATCTCTCCCTCTCTCTCTCTTAACCCCTCCTATCTCTCCCTCCCTCTCTCTTAACCCCTCCTATCTCTCTCCCTCTCTCTCTCTCTCTTAACCCCTCCTATATCTCCCTCTCTCTCTCTGTTAACCCCTCCTACGTCTCCCTCTCTCTCTCTTAACCCCTCCTATCTCTCCCTCTCTCTCTTAACCCCTCCTATCTCTCCCTCCCTCTCTCTTAACCGCTCCTATCTCTCCCTCCCTCTCTCTCTCTAACCCCTCCTATCTCTCCCTCCCTCTCTCTCACTTAACCCCTCCTATCTCTCCCTCCCTCTCTCTTAACCCCTCCTATCTCTCCCTCTCTCTCTCAAGCCCTCCTACCTCTCCCTCTCTCTCTCTTAACCCCTCCTATCTCTCCCCCTCTCTCTTTAACCCCTCCTATCTCTCCCTCCCTCTCTCTTAACCCCTCCTATCTCTCCCTCCCTTCTCTCTCTTAACCCCTCCTATCTCTCCCTCTCTCTCTTAACCCCTCCTATCTCTCCCTCTCTCTCTTAACCCCTCCTATCTCTCCCTCCCTCTCTCTTAACCCCTCCTATCTCTCCCTCCCTCTCTCTCTCTTAACCCCTCCTATCTCTCCCTCTCTCTCTCTTAACCCCTCCTATCTCTCCCTCTCTCTCTCAACCCCTCCTATCTCTCCCTCTCTCTCTCTTAACCCCTCCTATCTCTCCCTCCCTCTCTCTTAACCCCTCCTATCTCTCTCTCTCTCTCTTAACCCCTCCTATATCTCCCTCTCTCTCTCTCTTAACCCCTCCTATCTCTCTCTTAACCCCTCCTACGTCTCCCTCTCTCTCTCTTAACCCCTCCTATCTCTCCCTCTCTCTCTCTTAACCCCTCCTATCTCTCCCTCCCTCTCTCTTAACCCCTCCTATCTCTCCCTCCCTCTCTCTCTCTTAACCCCTCCTACCTCTCCCTCTCTCTCTCTTAACCCCTCCTACCTCTCCTTCTCTCTCTCTTAACCCCTCCTACCTCTCCCTCTCTCTCTCTTAACCCCTCCTATCTCCTCCTATCTCTCCCTCTCTCTCTAACCCCTCCTATCTCTCCCTCTCTCTCTCTTAACCCCTCCTATCTCTCCCTCTCTCTCTCTTAACCCCTCCTATCTCTCCCTCTCTCTCTCAACCCCTCCTATCTCTCCCTCTCTCTCTTAACCCCTCCTATCTCTCCTTCTCTCTCTCTTAACCCCTCCTATCTCTCCCTCTCTCTCTCTTAACCCCTCCTACCTCTCCCTCTCTCTCTTAACCCCTCCTATCTCTCCCTCTCTCTCTCTTAACCCCTCCTACCTCTCCCTCTCCCTCTCTCTCTCTTAACCCCTCCTATCTCTCCCTCTCTCTCTTAACCCCTCCTATCTCTCCCTCCCTCTCTCAACCCCTCCTACTTCTCCCTCTCTCTCTTAACCCCTCCTATCTCTCCCTCTCTCTCTCTTAACGCCTCCTACCTCTCCCTCTCTCTCTCTTAACCCCTCCTATCTCTCCCTCTCTCTCTTAACCCCTCCTGTCTCTCCCTCCCTCTCTCTTAACCCCTCCTATCTCTCTCTCTCTTAACCCCTCCTATCTCTCTCTTTCTAACCCCTCCTACGTCTCCCTCTCTCTCTCTCAAACCCTCCTATCTCTCCCTCCCTCTCTCTCTTAACCCCTCCTGTCTCTCTCTCCCTCCCTCTCTCTTAACCCCTCCTATCTCTCCCTCTCTCTCTCTTAACCCCTCCTATCTCTCCCTCTCTCTCTCAACCCCTCCTATCTCTCCCTCTCTCTCTTAACCCCTCCTATCTCTCCCTCCCTCTCTCTTAACCCCTCCTATCTCTCCCTCTCTCTCTCTTAACCCCTCCTATCTCTCCCTCTCTCTCTCTTAACCCCTCCTATCTCTCCCTCTCTCTCTCAACCCCTCCTATCTCTCCCTCTCTCTCTCTTAACCCCTCCTATCTCTCCCTCCCTCTCTCTTAACCCCTCCTACTCTCTCCCTCTCTCTCTCTTCAACCCCTCCTATCTCTCCCTCTCTCTCTCTTAACCCCTCCTACGTCTCCCTCTCTCTCTCTTAACCCCTCCTATCTCTCCCTCTCTCTCTTAACCCCTCCTATCTCTCCTCCCTCTCTCTTAACCCCTCCTATCTCTCCCCTCTCTCTCTTACCCCTCCTATCTCTCCCTCTCTCTCTCTTAACCCCTCCTATCTCTCCCTCTCTCTCTTAACCCCTCCTATCTCTCCCTCTCTCTCTTAACCCCTCCTATCTCTCCCTCTCTCTCTCTTAACCCCTCCTATCTCTCCCTCCTCTCTCTCTTAACCCCTCCTATCTCTCCCTCTCTCTCTTAACCCCTCCTATCTCTCCCTCTCTCTCTAACCCTCCTACCTCTCCTCTCTCTCTCTTAACCCCTCCTATCTCTCCCTCTCTCTCTCTTAACCCCTCCTATCTCTCCCTCTCTCTCTCTTAACCCCTCCTATCTCTCCTCTCTCTCTCTTAACCCCTCCTATCTCTCCCTCTCTCTCTCTTAACCCCTCCTATCTCTCCCTCTCTCTCTTAACCCCTCCTATCTCTCCCTCCCTCTCTCTTAACCCCTCCTATCTCTCCCTCCCTCTCTCTTAACCCCTCCTATCTCTCCCTCTCTCTCTTAACCCCTCCTATCTCTCCCTCTCTCTCTCTTAACCCCTCCTATCTCTCCCTCTCTCTCTCAACCCTCCTACCTCTCCCTCTCTCTCTCTTAACCCCTCCTATCTCTCCCTCTCTCTCTCTTAACCCCTCCTATCTCTCCCTCTCTCTCTCTTAACCCCTCCTATCTCTCCCTCTCTCTCTAACCCCTCCTATCTCTCCCTCTCTCTCTAACCCCTCCTATCTCTCCCTCTCTCTCTTAACCCCTCCTACGTCTCCCTCCTCTCTCTTAACCCCTCCTACCTCTCCCTCTCTCTCTCTTAACCCCTCCTATCTCTCCCTCTCTCTCTTAACCCCTCCTATCTCTCCCTCCTCTCTCTTAACCCCTCCTATCTCTCCCTCCCTCTCTCTTAACCCCTCCTATCTCTCCCTCCTCTCTCTTAACCCCTCCTATCGTCTCCCTCTCTCTCTCTTAACCCCTCCTATCTCTCCCTCTCTCTCTCTTAACCCCTCCTATCTCTCCCTCCCTCTCTCTTAACCCCTCCTATCTCTCCCTCCCTCTCTCTTAACCCCTCCTATCTCTCCCTCTCTCTCTCTTAACCCCTCCTACCTCCCTCTCTCTCTAACCCCTCCTACCTCTCCCTCTCTCTCTCTTAACCCCTCCTATCTCTCCCTCCCTCTCTCTTAACCCCTCCTATCTCTCCCTCTCTCTCTCTTAACCCCTCCTATCTCTCCCTCCTCTCTCTAACCCTCCTACTCTCCCTCCTCTCTCTAACCCCTCCTCTCTCCCTCTCTCTCTCAACCCCTCCTATCTCTCCCTCTCTCTCTCTTAACCCCTCCTATCTCTCCCTCTCTCTCTCTTAACCCCTCCTATCTCTCCCTCTCTCTCTCTAACCCCTCCTATCTCTCCCTCTCTCTCTTAACCCCTCCTATCTCTCCCTCTCTCTCTCTTAACCCCTCCTATCTCTCCCTCTCTCTCTTAACCCCTCCTATCTCTCCCTCCTCTCTCTTAACCCCTCCTATCTCTCCCTCTCTCTCTCTTAACCCCTCCTATCTCTCCCTCTCTCTCTCTTAACCCCTCCTATCTCTCCTCTCTCTCTCTTAACCCCTCCTATCTCTCCCTCCTCTCTCTTAACCCCTCCTATCTCTCCCTCTCTCTCTCTAACCCCTCCTATCTCTCCCTCTCTCTCCTAACCCCTCCTATCTCTCCCTCTCTCTCTCTTAACCCCTCCTACCTCTCTCTCCTCTCTCTCTCTTAACCCCTCCTATCTCTCCCTCTCTCTCTTAACCCCTCCTATCTCTCCCTCTCTCTCTCTTAACCCCTCCTACCTCTCCCTCTCTCTCTCTTAACCCCTCCTATCTCTCCCTCTCTCTCTCTTAACCCCTCCTATCTCTCCCTCCCTCTCTCTTAACCCCTCCTATCTCTCCCTCTCTCTCTTAACCCCTCCTATCTCTCCCTCTCTCTCTCTTAACCCCTCCTATCTCTCTCTTTCTTAACCCCTCCTACGTCTCCCTCTCTCTCTCTCAACCCCTCCTATCTCTCCCTCCATCTCTCTTAACCCCTCCTATCTCTCCCTCCCTCTCTCTCTTAACCCCTTCTATCTCTCCCTCTCTCTCTCTTAACCCCTCCTATCTCTCTCTCCCTCCCTCTCTCTTAACCCCTCCTATCTCTCCCTCTCTCTCTCTTAACCCCTCCTATCTCTCCCTCTCTCTCTCAACCCCTCCTATCTCTCCCTCTCTCTCTTAACCCCTCCTATCTCTCCCTCCCTCTCTCTTAACCCCTCCTATCTCTCCCTCTCTCTCTCTTAACCCCTCCTATCTCTCCCTCTCTCTCTCAACCCCTCCTCTTAACCCCTCCTATCTCTCCTCTCTCTCTCTCAAGCCCTCCTACCTCTCCCTCTCTCTCTCTTAACCCCTCCTATCTCTCCCTCTCTCTCTCTTAACCCCTCCTATTCTCCCTCCCTCTCTCTTAACCCCTCCTATCTCTCTCCCTCTCTCTCTCTCTCTTAACCCCTCCTATATCTCCCTCTCTCTCTCTGTTAACCCCTCCTACGTCTCCCTCCTCTCTCTTAACCCCTCCTATCTCTCCCTCTCTCTCTTAACCCCTCCTATCTCTCCCTCCCTCTCTCTTAACCGCTCCTATCTCTCCCTCCCTCTCTCTCTCTTAACCCCTCCTATCTCTCCCTCCCTCTCTCTCACTTAACCCCTCCTATCTCTCCCTCCCTCTCTCTTAACCCCTCCTATCTCTCCCTCTCTCTCTCAAGCCCTCCTACCTCTCCCTCTCTCTCTCTTAACCCCTCCTATCTCTCCCTCTCTCTCTTAACCCCTCCTATCTCTCCCTCCCTCTCTCTTAACCCCTCCTATCTCTCCCTCCCTTTCTCTCTCTTAACCCCTCCTATCTCTCCCTCTCTCTCTTAACCCCTCCTATCTCTCCCTCTCTCTCTTAACCCCTCCTATCTCTCCCTCCCTCTCTCTTAACCCCTCCTATCTCTCCCTCCCTCTCTCTCTCTTAACCCCTCCTATCTCTCCCTCTCTCTCTCTTAACCCCTCCTATCTCTCCCTCTCTCTCTCTTAACCCCTCCTATCTCTCCCTCTCTCTCTCTTAACCCCTCCTATCTCTCCCTCCCTCTCTCTTAACCCCTCCTATCTCTCCCTCTCTCTCTCTTAACCCTCCTTCTCTCCCTCCCTCTCTCTTAACCCCTCCTATCTCCCTCTCTCTCTCTCTTAACCCCTCCTATCTCTCTCTTAACCCCTCCTACGTCTCCCTCTCTCTCTCTTAACCCCTCCTATCTCTCCCTCTCTCTCTCTTAACCCCTCCTATCTCTCCCTCCCTCTCTCTTAACCCCTCCTATCTCTCCCTCCTCTCTCTCTCTTAACCCCTCCTACCTCTCCCTCTCTCTCTCTTAACCCCTCCTACCTCTCCTTCTCTCTCTCTTAACCCCTCCTACCTCTCCCTCTCTCTCTCTTAACCCCTCCTATCTCTCCCTCTCTCTCTCTTAACCCCTCCTATCTCTCCCTCTCTCTCTCTTAACCCCTCCTATCTCTCCCTCTCTCTCTCAACCCCTCCTATCTCTCCCTCTCTCTCTCAACCCCTCCTATCTCTCCCTCTCTCTCTTAACCCCTCCTATCTCTCCTTCTCTCTCTCTTAACCCCTCCTATCTCTCCCTCTCTCTCTCTTAACCCCTCCTACCTCTCCCTCTCTCTCTTAACCCCTCCTATCTCTCCCTCTCTCTCTCTTAACCCCTCCTACCTCTCCCTCTCCCTCTCTCTCTCTTAACCCCTCCTATCTCTCCCTCTCTCTCTTAACCCCTCCTATCTCTCCCTCCCTCTCTCTAACCCCTCCTACTTCTCCCTCTCTCTCTTAACCCCTCCTATCTCTCCCTCTCTCTCTCTTAACGCCTCCTACCTCTCCCTCTCTCTCTCTTAACCCCTCCTATCTCTCCCTCTCTCTCTTAACCCCTCCTGTCTCTCCCTCTCTCTCTTAACCCCTCCTATCTCTCTCTCTCTTAACCCCTCCTATCTCTCTCTTTCTTAACCCCTCCTACGTCTCCCTCTCTCTCTCTCAAACCCTCCTATCTCTCCCTCCCTCTCTCTCTTAACCCCTCCTACTCTCCCTCTCTCTCTCTTAACCCCTCCTATCTCTCCCTCTCTCTCTCAACCCCTCCTATCTCTCCCTCTCTCTCTTAACCCCTCCTATCTCTCCTCTCTCTCTCTTAACCCCTCCTATCTCTCCCTCTCTCTCTTAACCCCTCCTATCTCTCCCTCCCTCTCTCTTAACCCCTCCTATCTCTCCCTCTCTCTCTCTTAACCCCTCCTATCTCTCCCTCTCTCTCTCTTAACCCCTCCTATCTCTCCCTCTCTCTCTAACCCCTCCTATCTCTCCCTCTCTCTCTTAACCCCTCCTATCTCTCCCTCCCTCTCTCTTAACCCCTCCTATATCTCCCTCTCTCTCTCTGTAACCCCTCCTACGTCTCCCTCTCTCTCTCTTAACCCCTCCTATCTCTCCCTCTCTCTCTTAACCCCTCCTATCTCTCCCTCCCTCTCTCTTAACCGCTCCTATCTCTCCCTCCCTCTCTATCTCTTAACCCCTCCTATCTCTCCCTCCCTCTCTCTCACTTAACCCCTCCTATCTCTCCCTCCCTCTCTCTTAACCCCTCCTATCTCTCCCTCTCTCTCTCAAGCCCTCCTACCTCTCCCTCTCTCTCTCTTAACCCTCCTATCTCTCCCCCTCTCTCTTAACCCCTCCTATCTCTCCCTCCCTCTCTCTTAACCCCTCCTATCTCTCCCTCTCTCTCTCTTAACCCCTCCTATCTCTCCCTCTCTCTCTTAACCCCTCCTATCTCTCCCTCTCTCTCTTAACCCCTCCTATCTCTCCCTCCCTCTCTCTTAACCCCTCCTATCTCTCCCTCTCTCTCTCTTAACCCCTCCTATCTCTCCCTCTCTCTCTCTTAACCCCTCCTATCTCTCCCTCTCTCTCTCAACCCCTCCTATCTCTCCCTCTCTCTCTCTTAACCCCTCCTATCTCTCCCTCCCTCTCTCTTAACCCCTCCTATCTCTCTCTCTCTTAACCCCTCCTATATCTCCCTCTCTCTCTCTCTTAACCCCTCCTATCTCTCTCTTAACCCCTCCTACGTCTCCCTCTCTCTCTCTTAACCCCTCCTATCTCTCCCTCCTCTCTCTTAACCCCTCCTATCTCTCCCTCCCTCTCTCTTAACCCCTCCTATCTCTCCCTCCCTCTCTCTTAACCGCTCCTATCTCTCCCTCCCTCTCTCTTAACCGCTCCTATCTCTCCCTCCCTCCCTCTCTCTTAACCCCTCCTATCTCTCCCTCCCTCTCTCTTAACCGCTCCTATCTCTCCCTCCCTCTCTCTTAACCGCTCCTATCTCTCCCTCCCTCTCTCTCTCTTAACCCCTCCTATCTCTCCCTCCCTCTCTCTCTCTTAACCCCTCCTATCTCTCCCTCCCTCTCTCTTAACCCCTCCTATCTCTCCCTCTCTCTCTCAAGCCCTCCTACCTCTCCCTCTCTCTCTCTTAACCCCTCCTATCTCTCCCCTCTCTCTCTTAACCCCTCCTATCTCTCCCTCCCTCTCTCTTAACCCCTCCAATCTCTCCCTCCCTCTCTCTCTCTCTTAACCCCTCCTATCTCTCCCTCTCTCTCTTAACCCCTCCTATCTCTCCCTCTCTCTCTTAACCCCTCCTATTCTCCTCTCTCTCTTAACCCCTCCTATCTCTCCCTCTCTCTCTCTTAACCCCTCCTATCTCTCCTCTCTCTCTCTTAACCCCTCCTATCTCTCCCTCTCTCTCTTAACCCCTCCTATCTCTCCCTCTCCTCTCTCTTAACCCCTCCTATCTCTCCCTCCCTCTCTCTTAACCCCTCCTATCTCTCCCTCTCTCTCTCTTAACCCCTCCTATCTCTCCCTCTCTCTCTCTTAACCCCTCCTATCTCCCTCTCTCTCTCTCAAGCCCTCCTACCTCTCCCTCTCTCTCTCTTAACCCCTCCTATCTCTCCCTCTCTCTCTCAACCCTTCCTATCTCTCCCTCTCTCTCTTAACCCCTCCTACCTCTCCCTCTCTCTCTTAACCCCTCCTTTCTCTCCCTCTCTCTCTTAACCCCTCCTATCTCTCCCTCCCTCTCTCTTAACCCCTCCTATCTCTCCCTCTCTCTCTCTTAACCCCTCCTATCTCTCCCTCTCTCTCTCTTAACCCCTCCTATCTCTCCCTCTCTCTCTCAACCCCTCCTATCTCTCCCTCTCTCTCTCTTAACCCCTCCTATCTCTCCCTCCCTCTCTCTTAACCCCTCCTATCTCTCTCTCTCTCTTAACCCCTCCTATATCTCCCTCTCTCTCTCTCTTAACCCCTCCTATCTCTCTCTTAACCCCTCCTACGTCTCCCTCTCTCTCTCTAACCCCTCCTATCTCTCCCTCTCTCTCTCTTAACCCTTCCTATCTCTCCCTCCCTCTCTCTTAACCCCTCCTATCTCTCCCTCCTCTCTCTCTTAACCCCTCCTATCTCTCCCTCCCTCTCTCTTAACCCCTCCTATCTCTCCCTCCCTCTCTCTTAACCCCTCCTATCTCTCCCTCTCTCTCTAACCCCTCCTATCTCTCCCTCTCTCTCTCTCTTAACCCCTCCTATCTCTCTCTTAACCCCTCCTACTCTCCCTCTCTCTCTCTAACCCCTCCTATCTCTCCCTCCCTCTCTCTTAACCCCTCCTATCTCTCCCTCCTCTCTCTTAACCCTCCTACTCTCTCCCTCTCTCTCTCTTAACCCCTCCTATCTCTCCCTCCCTCTCTCTCTTAACCCCTCCTATCTCTCCCTCCCTCTCTCTTAACCCCTCCTATCTCTCCCTCCCTCTCTCTCTCTTAACCCCTCCTATCTCTCCCTCTCTCTCTTAACCCCTCCTATCTCTCCCTCTCTCTCTCTAAGCCCTCCTACCTCTCCCTCTCCTCTCTCTTAACCCCTCCTATCTCTCCCTCGCTCTCTCTCAACCCCTCCTATCTCTCCCTCCATCTCTCTTACCCCTCCTATCTCTCCCTCCCTCTCTCTCTCTTAACCCCTCCTATCTCTCCCTCTCTCTCTCTTAACCCCTCCTATCTCTCTCTCCCTCCCTCTTAACCCCTCCTATCTCTCCTCTCTCTCTCTTAACCCCTCCTATCTCTCCCTCTCTCTCTAACCCCTCCTATCTCTCCCTCTCTCTCTTAACCCCTCCTATCTCTCCCTCCCTCTCTCTTAACCCCTCCTATCTCTCCCTCTCTCTCTCTTAACCCCTCCTATCTCTCCCTCTCTCTCTCTTAACCCCTCCTATCTCTCCCTCTCTCTCTCTCAACCCCTCCTATCCTCTCCCTCTCTCTCTCAACCCCTCCTATCTCTCCCTCTCTCTCTAACCCCTCCTATCTCTCCCTCTCTCTCTTAACCCCTCCTTCTCTCCCTCTCTCTCTTAACCCCTCCTATCTCTCCCTCCCTCTCTCTTAACCCCTCCTATCTCTCCCTCTCTCTCTCTTAACCCCTCCTATCTCTTCCTCTCTCTCTCTTAACCCCTCCTATCTCTCCCTCTCTCAACCCCTCCTATCTCTCCCTCTCTCTCTCTTAACCCCTCCTATCTCTCCCTCCCTCTCTCTTAACCCCTCCTATCTCTCTCTCTCTTAACCCCTCCTATCTCTCCCTCTCTCTCTCTCTTAACCCCTCCTATCTCTCTCTTAACCCCTCCTACGTCTCCCTCTCTCTCTTAACCCCTCCTATCTCTCCCTCCCTCTCTCTTAACCCTTCCTATCTCTCCCTCCCTCTCTCTCTCTTAACCCCTCCTATCTCTCCCTCCCTCTCTCTCTTAACCCCTCCTATCTCTCCCTCTCTCTCTCTTAACCCCTCCTATCTCTCCCTCCCTCTCTCTTAACCCCTCCTATCTCTCTCTCTCTTAACCCCTCCTATATCTCCCTCTCTCTCTCTCTTAACCCCTCCTATCTCTCTCTTAACCCCTCCTACGTCTCCCTCTCTCTCTCTTAACCCCTCCTATCTCTCCCTCCCTCTCTCTTAACCCTTCCTATCTCTCCCTCCCTCTCTCTTAACCTCTCCTATCTCTCCCTCCCTCTCTCTCTTAACCCCTCCTATCTCTCCCTCCCTCTCTCTCTTAACCCCTCCTATCTCTCCCTCCCTCTCTCTTAACCCCTCCTATCTCTCCCTCTCTCTCTCAACCCCTCCTACCTCTCCCTCTCTCTCTTAACCCCTCCTATCTCTCCCCCTCTCTCTCTTAACCCCTCCTATCTCTCCCTCCCTCTCTCTTAACCCCTCCTATCTCTCCCTCCCTCTCTCTCTTAACCCCTCCTATCTCTCCCTCTCTCTCTTAACCCCTCCTATCTCTCCCTCCCTCTCTCTCTCTTAACCCCTCCTATCTCTCCCTCCCTCTCTCTCTTAACCCCTCCTATCTCTCCCTCCCTCTCTCTTAACCCCTCCTATCTCTCCCTCTCTCTCAAGCCCTCCTACCTCCCCCTCTCTCTCTTAACCCCTCCTATCTCTCCCTCTCTCTCTTAACCCCTCCTATCGCTCCCTCTCTCTCTTAACCCCTCCTATCTCTCCCTCTCTCTCTTAACCCCTCCTATCTCTCCCTCCCTCTCTCTTAACCCCTCCTATCTCTCCCTCCCTCTCTCTCTTAACCCCTCCTATCTCTCCCCTCTCTCTCTTAACCCCTCCTATCTCTCCCTCTCTCTCTCTCAACCCCTCCTACCTCTCCCTCTCTCTCTCTCTTAACCCCTCCTATCTCTCCCTCGCTCTCTCTCAACCCCTCCTATCTCTCCCTCCATCTCTCTTAACCCCTCCTATTTCTCCTCCCTCTCTCTCTCTTAACCCCTTCTATCTCTCCCTCTCTCTCTCTTAACCCCTCCTATCTCTCTCTCCCTCCCTCTTAACCCCTCCTATCTCTCCCTCTCTCTCTCTTAACCCCTCCTATCTCTCCCTCTCTCTCTCAACCCCTCCTATCTCTCCCTCTCTCTCTTAACCCCTCCTATCTCTCCCTCCCTCTCTCTTAACCCCTCCTATCTCTCCCTCTCTCTCTCTTAACCCCTCCCATCTCTCCCTCTCTCTCTCTAACCCCTCCTATCTCTCCCTCTCTCTCTCTCAAGCCCTCCTACCTCTCCCTCTCTCTCTCTTAACCCCTCCTATCTCTCCCTCTCTCTCTCAACCCTTCCTATCTCTCCCTCTCTCTCTTAACCCCTCCTACCTCTCCCTCTCTCTCTTAACCCCTCCTTTCTCTCCCTCTCTCTCTTAACCCCTCCTATCTCTCCCTCCCTCTCTCTTAACCCCTCCTATCTCTCCCTCTCTCTCTCTTAACCCCTCCTATCTCTTCCTCTCTCTCTCTTAACCCCTCCTATCTCTCCCTCTCTCAACCCCTCCTATCTCTCCCTCTCTCTCTCTTAACCCCTCCTATCTCTCCCTCCCTCTCTCTTAACCCCTCCTATCTCTCTCTCTCTTAACCCCTCCTATATCTCCCTCTCTCTCTCTCTTAACCCCTCCTATCTCTCTCTTAACCCCTCCTACGTCTCCCTCTCTCTCTCTAACCCCTCCTATCTCTCCCTCCCTCTCTCTTAACCCTTCCTATCTCTCCCTCCCTCTCTCTCTCTTAACCCCTCCTATCTCTCCCTCCCTCTCTCTCTTAACCCCTCCTATCTCTCCCTCCCTCTCTCTTAACCCCTCCTATCTCTCCCTCCCTCTCTCTCAAGCCCTCCTACCTCTCCCTCTCTCTCTTAACCCCTCCTATCTCTCCCCCTCTCTCTCTTAACCCCTCCTATCTCTCCCTCCCTCTCTCTTAACCCCTCCTATCTCTCCCTCCCTCTCTCTTAACCCCTCCTATCTCTCCCTCCCTCTCTCTTAACCGCTCCTATCTCTCCCTCCCTCTCTCTCTCTTAACCCCTCCTATCTCTCCCTCCCTCTCTCTCTTAACCCCTCCTATCTCTCCCTCCCTCTCTCTTAACCCCTCCTATCTCTCCCTCTCTCTCTCAAGCCCTCCTACCTCTCCCTCTCTCTCTTAACCCCTCCTATCTCTCCCCCTCTCTCTCTTAACCCCTCCTATCTCTCCCTCCCTCTCTCTTAACCCCTCCTATCTCTCCCTCCCTCTCTCTCTCTTAACCCCTCCTATCTCTCCCTCTCTCTCTTAACCGCTCCTATCTCTCCCTCCCTCTCTCTCTCTTAACCCCTCCTATCTCTCCCTCCCTCTCTCTCTTAACCCCTCCTATCTCTCCCTCCCTCTCTCTTAACCCCTCCTATCTCTCCCTCTCTCTCAAGCCCTCCTACCTCCCCCTCTCTCTCTCTTAACCCCTCCTATCTCTCCCTCTCTCTCTTAACCCCTCCTATCTCTCCCTCTCTCTCTTAACCCCTCCTATCTCTCCCTCTCTCTCTTAACCCCTCCTATCTCTCCCTCCCTCTCTCTTAACCCCTCCTATCTCTCCCTCTCTCTCTCTTAACCCCTCCTATCTCTCCCTCTCTCTCTCTTAACCCCTCCTATCTCTCCCTCTCTCTCTCTCAACCCCTCCTACCTCTCCCTCTCTCTCTCTTAACCCCTCCTATCTCTCCCTCTCTCTCTCAACCCCTCCTATCTCTCCCTCTCTCTCTTAACCCCTCCTACCTCTCCCTCTCTCTCTTAACCCCTCCTATCTCTCCCTCTCTCTCTTAACCCCTCCTACTCTCCCCCTCTCTCTTAACCCCTCCTATCTCTCCCTCTCTCTCTCTCAAGCCCTCCTACCTCTCCCTCTCTCTCTCTTAACCCCTCCTATCTCTCCCTCTCTCTCTCAACCCCTCCTATCTCTCCCTCTCTCTCTTAACCCCTCCTATCTCTCCCTCCCTCTCTCTTAACCCCTCCTATCTCTCCCTCTCTCTCTCTTAACCCCTCCTATCTCTCCCTCTCTCTCTCTTAACCCCTCCTATCTCTCCCTCCCTCTCTCTTAACCCCTCCTATCTCTCTCTCTCTCTAACCCCTCCTATCTCTCCCTCTCTCTCTCTCTTAACCCCTCCTACTCTCTCTCTTAACCCCTCCTATGTCTCCCTCTCTCTCTCTTAACCCCTCCTATCTCTCCCTCCTCTCTCTTAACCCCTCCTATCTCTCCCTCCCTCTCTCTTAACCCCTCCTATCTCTCCCTCCCTCTCTCTTAACCCCTCCTATCTCTCCCTCCTCTCTCTTAACCCCTCCTATCTCTCCCTCTCTCTCTTAACCCCTCCTATCTCTCCCTCCCTCTCTCTCTTAACCCCTCCTATCTCTCCCTCCCTCTCTCTCTTAACCCCTCCTATCTCTCCCTCTCTCTCTCAAGCCCTCCTACCTCTCCCTCTCTCTCTTAACCCCTCCTATCTCTCCCCCTCTCTCTCTTAACCCCTCCTATCTCTCCCTCCCTCTCTCTTAACCCCTCCTATCTCTCCCTCCCTCTCTCTCTCTTAACCCCTCCTATCTCTCCCTCTCTCTCTTAACCGCTCCTATCTCTCCCTCCCTCTCTCTCTCTTAACCCCTCCTATCTCTCCCTCCCTCTCTCTCTTAACCCCTCCTATCTCTCCCTCTCTCTCTCAACCCCTCCTACCTCTCCCTCTCTCTCTTAACCCCTCCTATCTCTCCCTCCTCTCTCTCTTAACCCCTCCTATCTCTCCCTCCCTCTCTCTTAACCCCTCCTATCTCTCCCTCCTCTCTCTCTTAACCCCTCCTATCTCTCCCTCTCTCTCTCAAGCCCTCCTACCTCTCCCTCTCTCTCTTAACCCCTCCTATCTCTCCCCCTCTCTCTCTTAACCCCTCCTATCTCTCCCTCCCTCTCTCTTAACCCCTCCTATCTCTCCCTCCCTCTCTCTCTCTTAACCCCTCCTATCTCTCCCTCTCTCTCTTAACCGCTCCTATCTCTCCCTCCCTCTCTCTCTCTTAACCCCTCCTATCTCTCCCTCCCTCTCTCTCTTAACCCCTCCTATCTCTCCCTCCCTCTCTCTTAACCCCTCTATCTCTCCCTCTCTCTCAAGCCCTCCTACCTCCCCTCTCTCTCTCTTAACCCCTCCTATCTCTCCCTCTCTCTCTTAACCCCTCCTATCTCTCCCTCTCTCTCTTAACCCCTCCTATCTCTCCCTCCCTCTCTCTTAACCCCTCCTATCTCTCCCTCCCTCTCTCTCTCTTAACCCCTACTATCTCTCCCCTCTCTCTCTTAACCCCTCCTATCTCTCCCTCTCTCTCTCTCAAGCCCTCCTACCTCTCCCTCTCTCTCTCTCTTAACCCCTCCTATCTCTCCCTCTCTCTCTCTTAACCCCTCCTATCTCTCCCTCTCTCTCTCTCAACCCCTCCTATCTCTCCCTCTCTCTCTTAACCCCTCCTACCTCTCCCTCTCTCTCTTAACCCCTCCTATCTCTCACTCTCTCTCTTAACCCCTCCTACGTCTCCCCTCTCTCTCTTAACCCCTCCTATCTCTCCCTCTCTCTCTCTCAAGCCCTCCTACCTCTCCCTCTCTCTCTCTTAACCCCTCCTATCTCTCCCTCTCTCTCTCAACCCCTCCTATCTCCCCTCTCTCTCTTAACCCCTCCTATCTCTCCCTCCCTCTCTCTTAACCCCTCCTATCTCTCCCTCTCTCTCTCTTAACCCCTCCTATCTCTCCCTCTCTCTCTCTTAACCCCTCCTATCGCTCCGTCTCTCTCTAAACCCCTCCTATCTCTCCCTCTCTCTCTCTTAACACCTCCTATCTCTCCCTCCCTCTCTTAACCCCTCATATCTCTCTCTCTCTCTTAACCCCTCCTATCTCTCCCTCTCTCTCTCTTAACCCCTCCTATCTCTCTCTCTTAACCCCTCCTATTCTCCCTCTCTCTTAACCCCTCCCATCTCTCCCTCTCTCTCTTAGCCCCTCCTATCTCTCCCTCCCTCTCTCTTAACCCCTCCTATCTCTCCCTCCCTCTCTCTTAACCCCTCCTATCTTCCTCCCTCTCTCTCTCTTAACCCCTCCTATCTCTCCCTCTCTCTCTTAACCGCTCCTATCTCTCCCTCCCTCTCTCTCTTAACCCCTCCTATCTCTCCCTCCTCTCTCTCTTAACCCCTCCTATCTCTCCCTCTCTCTCTCAAGCCCTCCTACCTCTCCCTCTCTCTCTTAACCCCTCCTATCTCTCCCCCTCTCTCTCTTAACCCCTCCTATCTCTCCCTCCCTCTCTCTTAACCCCTCCTATCTCTCCCTCTCTCTCTCTCTTAACCCCTCCTATCTCTCCCTCTCTCTCTTAACCGCTCCTATCTCTCCCTCCCTCTCTCTCTCTTAACCCCTCCTATCTCTCCCTCCCTCTCTCTCTTAACCCCTCCTATCTCTCCCTCTCTCTCTCAAGCCCTCCTACCTCTCCCTCTCTCTCTTAACCCCTCCTATCTCTCCCCCTCTCTCTCTTAACCCCTCCTATCTCTCCCTCCCTCTCTCTTAACCCCTCCTATCTCTCCCTCCCTCTCTCTCTTAACCCCTCCTATCTCTCCCTCTCTCTCAAGCCCTCCTACCTCTCCCTCTCTCTCTTAACCCCTCCTATCTCTCCCCCTCTCTCTCTTAACCCCTCCTATCTCTCCCTCCCTCTCTCTTAACCCCTCCTATCTCTCCCTCCCTCTCTCTCTCTTAACCCCTCCTATCTCTCCCTCTCTCTCTTAACCGCTCCTATCTCTCCCTCCCTCTCTCTCTCTTAACCCCTCCTATCTCTCCCTCCCTCTCTCTCTTAACCCCTCCTATCTCTCCCTCCCTCTCTCTTAACCCCTCCTATCTCTCCCTCTCTCTCAAGCCCTCCTACCTCCCCCTCTCTCTCTCTTAACCCCTCCTATCTCTCCCTCTCTCTCTTAACCCCTCCTATCTCTCCCTCTCTCTCTTAACCCCTCCTATCTCTCCCTCCCTCTCTCTTAACCCCTCCTATCTCTCCCTCCCTCTCTCTCTTAACCCCTACTATCTCTCCCCTCTCTCTCTTAACCCCTCCTATCTCTCCCTCTCTCAAGCCCTCCTACCTCTCCCTCTCTCTCTCTCTTAACCCCTCCTATCTCTCCCTCTCTCTCTCTTAACCCCTCCTATCTCTCCCTCTCTCTCTCTCAACCCCTCCTATCTCTCCCTCTCTCTCTTAACCCCTCCTACCTCTCCCTCTCTCTCTTAACCCCTCCTATCTCTCACTCTCTCTCTTAACCCCTCCTACGTCTCCCCTCTCTCTCTTAACCCCTCCTATCTCTCCCTCTCTCTCTCTCAAGCCCTCCTACCTCTCCCTCTCTCTCTCTTAACCCCTCCTATCTCTCCCTCTCTCTCTCAACCCCTCCTATCTCCCCCTCTCTCTTAACCCCTCCTATCTCTCCCTCCCTCTCTCTTAACCCCTCCTATCTCTCCCTCTCTCTCTCTTAACCCCTCCTATCTCTCCTTCTCTCTCTCTCTTAACCCCTCCTATCGCTCCGTCTCTCTCTAAACCCCTCCTATCTCTCCCTCTCTCTCTCTTAACACCTCCTATCTCTCCCTCCCTCTCTCTTAACCCCTCATATCTCTCTCTCTCTCTTAACCCCTCCTATCTCTCCCTCTCTCTCTCTCTTAACCCCTCCTATCTCTCTCTCTTAACCCCTCCCTATGTCTCCCTCTCTCTCTCTTAACCCCCTCCTATCTCTCCCTCTCTCTCTTAGCCCCTCCTATCTCTCCCTCCCTCTCTCTTAACCCCTCCTATCTCTCCCTCCCTCTCTCTTAACCCCTCCTATCTTTCCCTCCCTCTCTCTCTCTTAACCCCTCCTATCGCTCCCCTCTCTCTCTTAACCCCTTCTATCTCTCCCTCTCTCTCTCTTAACCCCTCCTACCTCTCCCTCTCTCTCTCTTAACCCCTCCTACCTCTCCTTCTCTCTCTCTTAACCCCTCCTATCTCTCCCTCTCTCTCTCTTAACCCCTCCTATCTCTCCCTCTCTCTCTCTTAACCCCTCCTATATCTCCCTCTCTCTCTCTTAACCCCTCTTATCTCTCCCTCTCTCTCTTAACCCCTCCTATCTCTCCCTCTCTCTCTCTTAACCCCTCCTATCTCTCCCTCTCTCTCTCAACCCCTCCTATCTCTCCCTCTCTCTCTCTTAACCCCTCTTATCTCTCCCTCTCTCTCTTAACCCCTCCTATCTCTCCCTCTCTCTCTCTTAACCCCTCCTATCTCTCCCTCTCTCTCTCAACCCCTCCTATCTCTCCCTCTCTCTCTCTTAACCCCTCCTATCTCTCCCTCTCTCTCTCTTAACCCCTCCTATCTCTCCCTCCCTCTCTCTTAACCCCTCCTATCTCTCCCTCCCTCTCTCTTAACCCCTCCTATCTCTCCCTCTCTCTCTCTTAACCCCTCCTATCTCTCCTTCTCTCTCTCTCTTAACCCCTCCTATCGCTCCGTCTCTCTCTAAACCCCTCCTATCTCTCCCTCTCTCTCTCTTAACACCTCCTATCTCTCCCTCCCTCTCTCTTAACCCCTCATATCTCTCTCTCTCTCTTAACCCCTCCTATCTCTCCCTCTCTCTCTCTCTTAACCCCTCCTATCTCTCTCTCTTAACCCCCTCCTATGTCTCCCTCTCTCTCTCTTAACCCCTCCTATCTCTCCCTCTCTCTCTTAGCCCCTCCTATCTCTCCCTCCCTCTCTCTTAACCCCTCCTATCTCTCCCTCCCTCTCTCTTAACCCCTCCTATCTTTCCCTCCCTCTCTCTCTCTTAACCCCTCCTATCACTCCCCTCTCTCTCTTAACCCCTTCTATCTCTCCCTCTCTCTCTCTTAACCCCTCCTACCTCTCCCTCTCTCTCTCTTAACCCCTCCTACCTCTCCTTCTCTCTCTCTTAACCCCTCCTATCTCTCCCTCTCTCTCTCTTAACCCCTCCTATCTCTCCCTCTCTCTCTCTTAACCCCTCCTATATCTCCCTCTCTCTCTCTTAACCCCTCTTATCTCTCCCTCTCTCTCTTAACCCCTCCTATCTCTCCCTCTCTCTCTCTTAACCCCTCCTATCTCTCCCTCTCTCTCTCAACCCCTCCTATCTCTCCCTCTCTCTCTCTTAACCCCTCCTATCTCTCCCTCTCTCTCTCTTAACCCCTCCTATCTCTCCCTCCCTCTCTCTTAA
>NC_138306.1:80427500-80465000 GCF_965601325.2 Salmo salar | reverse complement strand
GCTAGGCTATCGCTACAAACGCTCAGCCATTTGGTGCTAGGCTAACTCTAGCCCCTTCTCTCTATGCATGCTAAAGCTAGGCTAACTCTCTCCTATTCCAGGATGTGTATGCTAGTGCTAACAACCAGGTGCACACCCTGCGGAGGATCGTACGTGAGAAGGACCAGACCATCCGCAGGCAGAGTCGACTGGAGCGCCATGCTCAGGACGGTGGAGGGGGCACCTTGGTGGTACAGGGAGGGGGCACCTTACACCCCGCGAGGGGCGAGGGGGACGGAGGGGTGGGTGACTTGTCCTCCACCTCTCTGACCCTCGGCATGACCCTCTCCCCCAGTCCGGAGACAGTGGGCTATGGCTTGTCAGGGACGGGACTAGGGATGATGCCAGCCCCTCCCCCTCCCCCGCCACCTCCACCAATGCCAGGGATTCCAGGGAACAGTGAGTGTTAGTTCTGACCTATCATATCGCTCCGTTGTTCATGTAATTGATGTAATAGTTGTAATCGGCCTTCTCTCTCCTGGTTGGTTAATTCTCTGTCTTCTCTCTCCTGGTTGGTTAATTCTCTGTCTTCTCTCTTCTTCCTCTGTAGTGTCAAACGGGCCCTACCCTGCTCCTACTCCTCCTCCTCCCCCCCCCACCTCCCCCCTCCTCCCCCCTTATGTTCCATGGAGTCCTCCGGTCCTCTGCCTCCCCCTCCTCCCCCATGCGCCCCTCCTCTCCCCGGCTGTGGTGGATCACCCACTGTCATCTTTAACTCCGGCCTGGCAGGTAAGGCTGTGTGTGTGTGTGTGTGTGTGTGTGTGTGTGTGTGTGTGTGTGTGTGTGTGTGTGTGTGTGTGTGTGTGTGTGTGTGTGTGTGTGTGTGTGTGTGTGTGTGTGTGTGCGTGCGCGTGCGTGTGTGTGTGTGTGTGCGTGTGCGTGTGTGCGCACATGCATGCGTGTGTTTGAGCTGTGTGCCGCATGTATCAAAGAGAGATTTAAGAAGTGTACTTCTATAGTTGTATAAGGATCTCCTGGTGTGAACACTAGTGATCTGCCTCCCTTTCTCACTGGAGTTGATTCTGATTGGAGTATTCTGAACTACCACTTTTCTATACTTCCTTAGTTCTCTCTCTCTCTCTGGTACTCTGATTCTAACGTTCTCTCTTGTTCTAATTCAATATTCTTTCGGGTTCTCTCCTCTGTTCTGCTCTCAGAGGGGTCACTCAAGCTGTTCTGTAGGTTCCCTCTGATCACACGCTTAGTACCTGTCTCACACCTCTCTCCTCAGTACCTGTCTCACACCTCTCCTTAGTACCTGTCTCATGCCTCTCTCCTCAGTACCTGTCTCACACCTCTCCTTAGTACCTGTCTCACGCCTCTCTCCTCAGTACCTGTCTCACACCTCTCCTTAGTACCTGTCTCACACCTCTCTCCTCAGTACTTGTCTCACACCTCTCCTTAGTACCTGTCTCACGCCTCTCTCCTCAGTACCTGTCTCACACCTCTCCTTAGTACCTGTCTCACACCTCTCCTTAGTACCTGTCTCACGCCTCTCTCCTCAGTACCTGTCTCACGCCTCTCTCCTCAGTACCTGTCTCACGCCTCTCTCCTCAGTACCTGTCTCACATCTCTCCTTAGTACCTGTCTCACATCTCTCCTTAGTACCTGTCTCACATCGCTCCTCAGTACCTGTCTCACATCTCTCCTTAGTACCTGTCTCACGCCTCTCTCTTCAGTACCTGTCTCACATCCCTCCTTAGTACCTGTCTCACTCCTCTCTCCTCAGTACCTGTCTCATATCTCTCCTTAGTACCTGTCTCACACCTCTCCTCAGTACCTGTCACGCCTCTCTCCTTAGTACCTGTCTCACGCCTCTCTCCTTAGTACCTGTCTCACACCTCTCCTTAGTACCTATCTCATGACTCTTTCCTCAGTACCTGTCTCACGCCTCTCTCCTTAGTACCTGTCTCACACCTCTTCTTAGTACCTGTCTCACACCTCTCATTAGTACCTGTCTCACATCGTTCCTCAGTACCTGTCTCACCTTTCTTCTTAGTACCTGTCTCACACCTCTCCATAGTGCCTGTCTCACATCTCTCCTTAGTACCTGTCACGCCTCTCTCCTTAGTACCTGTCTCACGCCTCTCTCCTTAGTACCTGTCTCACACCTCTCCTTAGTACCTATCTCACGACTCTTTCCTCAGTACCTGTCTCACGCCTCTCTCCTTAGTACCTGTCTCACACCTCTTCTTAGTACCTGTCTCACACCTCTCATTAGTACCTGTCTCACATCTCTCCTTAGTACCTGTCTCACACCTCTCCTTAGTACCTGTCTCACACCTCTCCTTAGTACCTGTCTCACGCCTCTCTCCTTAGTACCTGTCTCATACCTCTCCTTAGTACCTGTCTCACACCTCTCCTTAGTACCTGTCTCACACCTTTCCTTAGTACCTGTCTCACATCTCTCCTTATTACCTGTCTCACACCTCTCCTTAGTACCTGTCTCACGCCTCTCTCCTTAGTACCTGTCTCACACCTCTCCTTAGTACTTGTCTCATACCTGTCTCTGTTGCATACATCTTTCATAACGGTACACATCCTCAGTACCTGTCTCATACCTGTGTTATTCTGTGTCGTGTCATTATGTGTTGAGGTGATGTCTTGTCATGTGATCATGTTGTGTGATTATGTGGTGAGGTGATGTCTTGTCATGTGATCATGTTGTGTGATCATGTGGTGAGGTGATGTCTTGTCATGTGATCATGTTGTGTGATCATGTGGTGAGGTGATGTCTTGTCATGTGATTATGTGCTGAGGTGATGTCTTGTCATGTGATCATGTTGTGTGATTATGTGGTGAGGTGATGTCTTGTCATGTGATCATGTTGTGTTCACATTTTACTCTACTGCTGCTGATACTTCTCTCTCTCTCTTCCTTCCGTTCCTTCCTCCTCATTCTCTCTCCATTCCATTCCCTCCTCCTCCTTCTCCTACTCTCTCTCTCTTCCTTCCGTTCCCTCCTCCTTCTCTCTCTCTCTTCCTTCCGTTCCCTTCTCCTTCTCTCTCTCTTCCTTCCGTTCCCTCCTACTCTCTCTCTCTCCCTTCCATTCCCTCCTCCTTCTCTCTCTCTCTTCCTTCCGTTCCCTTCTCCTTCTCTCTCTCTTCCTTCCGTTCCCTTCTCCTTCTCTCTCTCTTCCTTCTGTTCCCTCCTACTCTCTCTCTCTCCCTTCCATTCCCTCCTCCTACTCTCTCTCTCTCCCTTCCATTCCCTCCTCCTTCTCTCTCTCTCTTCCTTCCGTTCCCTCCTCCTTCTCTCTCTCTCTTCCTTCCGTTCCCTTCTCCTTCTCTCTCTCTTCCTTCCGTTCCCTTCTCCTTCTCTCTCTCTTCCTTCCGTTCCCTCCTACTCTCTCTCTCTCCCTTCCATTCCCTCCTCCTTCTCTCTCTCTCTTCCTTCCGTTCCCTTCTCCTTCTCTCTCTCCCTTCCATTCCCTCCTCCTTCTCTCTCTCTCTTCCTTCCGTTCCCTCCTCCTTCTCTCTCTCTCTTCCTTCCGTTCCTTCCTCCTTCTCTCTCTCTCTTCCTTCCATTCCCTCCTCCTTCTCTCTCTCTTCCTTCCGTTCCCTCCTCCTTCTCTCTCTCTCTTCCTTCCATTCCCTCCTCCTTCTCTCTCTCTCTTCCTTCCA
Source organism: Salmo salar (assembly GCF_965601325.2). Taxonomy (NCBI): domain Eukaryota; kingdom Metazoa; phylum Chordata; class Actinopteri; order Salmoniformes; family Salmonidae; genus Salmo; species Salmo salar. The sequence continues at coordinate 80,461,338 of NC_138306.1, read as the reverse complement.
TTCCCTCCTCCTTCTCTCTCTCTTCCTTCCGTTCCCTCCTCCTCCTCCTTCTCTGTCTCTTCCTTCCGTTCCCTCCTCCTCCTCCTTCTCTCTCTCTAGCTGTGAAGATTAAGAAGCCTATCCAGACTAAGTTCCGTATGCCAGTGTTTAACTGGGTGGCCCTGAAACCAAGTCAGATCAACGGCACTGTCTTCAACGACATAGATGATGAAAGGATCCTCCAGGTACAAATACACGCACGCACGCACGCACGCACGCACGCACGCACACGCACGCACACACACACACACACACACACACACACACACACACACACACACACACACACACACACACACACACACACACATTTGCCTCAGTACAATGTGTGCAACATACACTACATGACCAAAAGTATGTGGACACCTGCTTGTTGAACATCTCATTAAAATGTTTTATATGGAGTTGGTCCCCCCTTTGCTGCTACAACAGCCTCCACTCTTCTGGGAAGGCTTTCCACTGGATGTTGGAACTTTGCTGCTACAACAGCCTCCACTCTTCTGGGAAGGCTTTCCACTGGATGTTGGAACATTGCTGCTACAACAGCCTCCACTCTTCTGGGAAGGCTTTCCACTGGATGTTGGAACATTGCTGCTACAACAGCCTCCACTCTTCTGGGAAGGCTTTCCACTGGATGTTGGAACATTGCTGCTACAACAGCCTCCACTCTTCTGGGAAGGCTTTCCACTGGATGTTGGAACATTGCTGCTACAACAGCCTCCACTCTTCTGGGAAGGCTTTCCACTGGATGTTGGAACATTGCTGCTACAACAGCCTCCACTCTTCTGGGAAGGCTTTCCACTGGATGTTGGAACATTGCTGCTACAACAGCCTCCACTCTTCTGGGAAGGCTTTCCACTGGATGTTGGAACATTGCTGCTACAACAGCCTCCACTCTTCTGGGAAGGCTTTCCACTGGATGTTGGAACTTTGCTGCTACAACAGCCTCCACTCTTCTGGGAAGGCTTTCCACTGGATGTTGGAACATTGCTGCTACAACAGCCTCCACTCTTCTGGGAAGGCTTTCCACTGGATGTTGGAACATTGCTGCTACAACAGCCTCCACTCTTCTGGGAAGGCTTTCCACTGGATGTTGGAACATTGCTGCTACAACAGCCTCCACTCTTCTGGGAAGGCTTTCCACTGGATGTTGGAACTTTGCTGCTACAACAGCCTCCACTCTTCTGGGAAGGCTTTCCACTGGATGTTGGAACTTTGCTGCTACAACAGCCTCCACTCTTCTGGGAAGGCTTTCCACTGGATGTTGGAACATTGCTGCTACAACAGCCTCCACTCTTCTGGGAAGGCTTTCCACTGGATGTTGGAACTTTGCTGCTACAACAGCCTCCACTCTTCTGGGAAGGCTTTCCACTGGATGTTGGAACATTGCTGCTACAACAGCCTCCACTCTTCTGGGAAGGCTTTCCACTGGATGTTGGAACATTGCTGCTACAACAGCCTCCACTCTTCTGGGAAGGCTTTCCACTGGATGTTGGAACATTGCTGCTACAACAGCCTCCACTCTTCTGGGAAGGCTTTCCACTGGATGTTGGAACTTTGCTGCTACAACAGCCTCCACTCTTCTGGGAAGGCTTTCCACTGGATGTTGGAACATTGCTGCTACAACAGCCTCCACTCTTCTGGGAAGGCTTTCCACTGGATGTTGGAACATTGCTGCTACAACAGCCTCCACTCTTCTGGGAAGGCTTTCCACTGGATGTTGGAACATTGCTGCTACAACAGCCTCCACTCTTCTGGGAAGGCTTTCCACTGGATGTTGGAACATTGCTGCTACAACAGCCTCCACTCTTCTGGGAAGGCTTTCCACTGGATGTTGGAACATTGCTGCTACAACAGCCTCCACTCTTCTGGGAAGGCTTTCCACTGGATGTTGGAACATTGCTGCTACAACAGCCTCCACTCTTCTGGGAAGGCTTTCCACTGGATGTTGGAACATTGCTGCTACAACAGCCTCCACTCTTCTGGGAAGGCTTTCCACTGGATGTTGGAACATTGCTGCTACAACAGCCTCCACTCTTCTGGGAAGGCTTTCCACTGGATGTTGGAACATTGCTGCTACAACAGCCTCCACTCTTCTGGGAAGGCTTTCCACTGGATGTTGGAACATTGCTGCTACAACAGCCTCCACTCTTCTGGGAAGGCTTTCCACTGGATGTTGGAACTTTGCTGCTACAACAGCCTCCACTCTTCTGGGAAGGCTTTCCACTGGATGTTGGAACATTGCTGCGGCAACTTGTTTCCATTCAGCCACAACAGCATTAGTGAGGTCGGGCACTATTTGTGCACAGGGGCATTGTCATGCTGAAACAGGAAAGGGCCTTCCCTAAACTGTTGCCACAAAGTTGGAAGCACAGAATCATCTAGAATGTAATTGTATGCTGCAGCGTTAAGATTTCCCTTCACTGGAACTAAGGGGCCTAGCCCGAACTGTGGAAAACAGCCCCAGACCATTATTCCTCCTCCACCAAACTTTACAGTTGGCACTATGCATTGGGGTAGGTAGCGCTCTCCTGGCATCCGCCAAACCCAGACTGCAAGATGGTGAAGCGTGATTCATCACTCCAGAGAACGCGTTTCCACTGATCTGTCACCACTTGGTGGTCCCGTTCTGTGAGCTTGTGTGGCCTACCACTTCACGGCTGAGACGTTGTTGCTCCTAGACGTTTCCACTTCACAATAACAGCACTTACAGTTGACCGGGGCAGCTCTAGCAGGGCAGACATTTGACGAACTGAGTTGTTAGAGAGGTGGCATCCTATGATGGTGCCATGTTGAAAGTCAATGAGCTCTTCAGTAAGGCCCTTCTACTGCCAATGTTTGTCTATGGAGATTGCTTGGCTGTGTGCTCGATTTTATGTGTACCCGTAGGCAACGGGTGTGGCTGTAATAGCCAAATCCACTAATTTGAAGGTGTGTCCACATACTTTTGTAAATATAGTGTATGTGTGTGTGTTCTCTGTCCTCTCCAGGAGCTGAATGTGGAAGAGTTTGAGGAGATGTTTAAGACCAAGGCCCAGGGGCCAGCGGTGGATGTGACTCTGAGCAGGCATAAGGCCCCTCAGAAGGGCCCCAACAGGGTGTCTCTGCTGGAGGCTAACAGAGCCAAGAACCTGGCCATCACCCTCCGCAAGGCTGGCCAGGGGCCCGAACTCATCTGTAGGGCCATCCAGACGTAAGTCACCTCTAACCTCTGACCTTTAACCACTAGACTATATATTACTAATATTATAGCTCTCTGTCTCCCCCTCTTTCTCTCTCTTTCCATTTCTCTCTCTCTCTCTCCTACTCTTTCTCTCTCCCTTCCCCCCTCTCTCTCCCCCCTCTTTCTTTCTCACGCTCTCTCTTTCCTACTCTCTCTCTCACTCTCTCTCGCTCCCCTCTTTCTCTCTCTCCCCCCTCTCTGTCTCTCTCTCTGTATGGAGTAAGTGCTAGATGTACATGAAGTGTATAATGTGTGTACTGGTATATAAACTGTGTGTGTTCTTTATAGGTTTGACATGCGTACTGTGCGTGTGGACTTTGTGGAGTGCCTGATGCGTTTCCTCCCCACTGAGGGCGAGGTGAAGATGCTACGGCAGTACGAGAGGGACAGAAAGCCTGTGGACGCACTGAGCGATGAGGACCGCTTCATGTTGCAGTTCAGCCGCATAGAGAGACTGGCCCAACGCATGTCCATCATCACCTTCATGGGCAACTTCCAGGACAACATACAGATGCTCACACCGGTACACACACACACACACACACACACACACACACACACACACACACACACACACACACACACACACACACACACACACACACACACACACACACACACACACACACACACACAGTAATATACTCTGTCTGAACACACATACTGTTACAGGTCCACTCATAATACACATAACATAATAACATTCTATAATAACAGGATTGTTGGTTTGGTTTCTGTCCAAAGCAACTCCACGCAATCATCGCTGCTTCTGTGTCCATCAAGTCCTCCCAGAAACTCAAGAAGATTCTAGAGGTGAGTGTGTGTCTCTCTCTCTCTGTCTCGCTCTCTCTCTCTTTCTCTCTCTCTTTCTCTCTCTCTCTCTCTCTCTCTCTCTCTCTCTCTCTCTCTCTCTCTCTCTCTCTCTCTCTCTCTCCCTCTCTATCTCTGTCTCTCTCTCTCTGTCTCTCTGTCTCTCTCTCTTTTTGCTCTCTGTGTCTCTCTCTCTCTCTTTGCTCTCTTTGTCTCTCTCGCTCTGTCTCTGTCTCTGTTTCAGTATCAGTGTTTTAACTGTATGTGTGTGTTTCTCAGATTATCCTGGCTCTGTCTCAGTGTTTTAACTGTATGTGTGTGTTTCTCAGATTATCCTGTCTCTGTCTCAGTGTTTTAACTGTATGTGTGTGTTTCTCAGATTATCCTGGCTCTGTCTCAGTGTTTTAACTGTATGTGTGTGTGTGTTTCTCAGATTATCCTGTCTCTGTCTCTGTCTCAGTGTTTTAACTGTATGTGTGTGTTTCTCAGATTATCCTGGCTCTGTCTCTGTCTCAGTGTTTTAACTGTATGTGTGTGTTTCTCAGATTATTCTGGCTCTGTCTCTGTCTCAGTGTTTTAACTGTATGTGTGTGTTTCTCAGATTATCCTGTCTCTGTCTCAGTGTTTTAACTGTATGTGTGTGTTTCTCAGATTATCCTGGCTCTGTCTCTGTCTCTGTCTCAGTGTTGTAACTGTGTGTGTTTCTCAGATTATCCTGGCTCTGTCTCAGTGTTGTAACTGTGTGTGTTTCTCAGATTATCCTGTCTCTGTCTCAGTGTTTTAACTGTGTGTGTTTCTCAGATTATCCTGGCTCTGTCTCAGTGTTGTAACTGTATGTGTGTGTTTCTCAGATTATCCTGTCTCTGTCTCAGTGTTGTAACTGTGTGTGTTTCTCAGATTATCCTGTCTCTGTCTCAGTGTTTTAACTGTATGTGTGTGTTTCTCAGATTATCCTGTCTCTGTCTCAGTGTTGTAACTGTGTGTGTTTCTCAGATTATCCTGTCTCTGTCTCAGTGTTGTAACTGTGTGTGTTTCTCAGATTATCCTGGCTCTGTCTCAGTGTTGTAACTGTATGTGTGTGTTTCTCAGATTATCCTGTCTCTGTCTCAGTGTTTTAACTGTATGTGTGTGTTTCTCAGATTATCCTGTCTCTGTCTCAGTGTTGTAACTGTGTGTGTTTCTCAGATTATCCTGTCTCTGTCTCAGTGTTGTAACTGTGTGTGTTTCTCAGATTATCCTGTCTCTGTCTCAGTGTTGTAACTGTGTGTGTTTCTCAGATTATCCTGTCTCTGTCTCAGTGTTGTAACTGTGTGTGTTTCTCAGATTATCCTGGCTCTGTCTCAGTGTTGTAACTGTATGTGTGTGTTTCTCAGATTATCCTGGCTCTGTCTCAGTGTTTTAACTGTATGTGTGTGTTTCTCAGATTATCCTGGCTCTGTCTCAGTGTTGTAACTGTATGTGTGTGTTTCTCAGATTATCCTGGCTCTGTCTCAGTGTTTTAACTGTATGTGTGTGTTTCTCAGATTATCCTGGCTCTGGGGAACTATATGAACAGCAGTAAGAGAGGAGCGGTGTACGGATTCAAGCTGCAGAGTTTAGACCTGGTAAAACACACACACTACTCAACACACTCTTTCTAATACCTAATACACACTACTCAACACACTCTTTCTAATACACACTACACAACACACTCTTTCTAATACACACTACACAACACACTCTTTCTAATACACACTACACAACACACTCTTTCTAATACACACTACACAACACACTCTTTCTAATACACACTACACAACACACTCTTTCTAATGCCTAGTACACACTGCCCAACACACTCTTTCTAATGCCTAGTACACACTACCCAACACACTCTTTCTAATACACATTACCCAACACACTCTTTCTAATACACACTACACAACACACTCTTTCTAATGCCTAGTACACACTGCCCAACACACTCTTTCTAATACCTAGTACACACTACCCAACACACTCTTTCTAATACACATTACCCAACACACTCTTTCTAATACACACTACCCAACACACTCTTTCTAATACCTAATACACACTACCCAACACACTCTTTCTAATACCTAGATACACACTACCCAACACACTCTTTCTAATACCTAATACACACTACCCAACACACTCTTTCTAATACCTAATACACACTACCCAACACACTCTTTCTAATACCTAATACACACTACACCAACACACTCTTTCTAATACCTAATACACACTACCCAACACACTCTTTCTAATACCTAATACACACTACCCACACCCACACCTCCCCCTCTTCTAATACACACTACACAACACACTCTTTCTTATACACACTACCCAACACACTCTTTCTAATACCTAGTACACACTACACAACACACTCTTTCTAATACCTAATACACACTACCCAACACACTCTTTCTAATACCTAGTACACACTACCCAACACACTCTTTATAATACCTAGTACACACTACACAACACTCTTTCTAATACCTAGTACACACTACCCAACACACTCTTTCTAATACCTAGTGCACACTACCCAACACACTCTTTCTAATACCTAGTACACACTACCCAAAACACTCTTTCTAATGCCTAGTACACACTACACAACACACTCTTTCTTATACCTAGTACACACTACACAACACACTCTTTCTAATGCCTAGTACACACTACCCAACACACTCTTTCTAATACACATTACCCAACACACTCTTTCTAATACACACTACACAACACACTCTTTCTAATACACACTACACAACACACTCTTTCTAATACACATTACCCAACACACTCTTTCTAATACACACTACACAACACACTCTTTCTAATACACACTACACAACACACTCTTTCTAATACACACTACACAACACACTCTTTCTAATGCCTAGTACACACTACCCAACACACTCTTTCTAATACACATTACCCAACACACTCTTTCTAATACACACTACACAACACACTCTTTCTAATGCCTAGTACACACTACCCAACACACTCTTTCTAATGCCTAGTACACACTACACAACACACTCTTTCTAATACACACTACCCAACACACTCTTTCTAATACCTAGTACACACTACCCAAAACACTCTTTCTAATGCCTAGTACACACTACACAACACACTCTTTCTTATACCTAGTACACACTACACAACACACTCTTTCTAATGCCTAGTACACACTACCCAACACACTCTTTCTAATACACATTACCCAACACACTCTTTCTAATACACACTACACAACACACTCTTTCTAATACACACTACACAACACACTCTTTCTAATACACATTACCCAACACACTCTTTCTAATACACACTACACAACACACTCTTTCTAATACACACTACACAACACACTCTTTCTAATACACACTACACAACACACTCTTTCTAATGCCTAGTACACACTACCCAACACACTCTTTCTAATACACATTACCCAACACACTCTTTCTAATACACATTACCCAACACACTTTCTCTAATACACACTACACAACACACTCTTTCTAATACCTAATACACACTACACAACACACTCTTTCTAATACACATTACCCACAGGCCTGAAGAGAGACACATGGAACGAGGGGTTAATACGATAATCTGGGGGAAGCTGTAACCTGTAACATACCTTGTTCAGTCTCCTCAGGACTTTAAATGGCCCCACAAACGACGGACCCGTTGTAGGTGCACATGGGCGGCATCCCAGGTCTCCTCCGAGCGCTTGAACCATTTGTTCACCGCAGGAGCTTCGATCTGGCTCTGATGCCACGGTGCCAGAACGGGCTGATACCCCAGTACGCACTGGAAAGGAGAGAGGTTAGTGGAGGACTGGCGGAGTGAGTTTTGGGCCATCTCTGCCCAGGGGATGAACGCCGCCCACTCCCCCGGCCGGTCCTGGCAATATGACCGCAGAAACCTACCCACATCCTGGTTTACTCTCTCCACCTGCCCGTTACTCTCGGGGTGAAAACCCGAGGTGAGACTGACCAAGACCCTCAGACGTTCCATGAACGCTCTCCAGACCATGGACGTGAACTGGGGACCTCGATCAGAGACTATGTCCTCAGGCACCCCGTAGTGCCTTAAGACATGAGTGAACAGGGCCTCCGCAGTCTGTAGGGCCGTAGGGAGACCGGGCAAAGGGAGGAGACGGCAGGACTTAGAAAACCGATCCACAACAACCAGGACAGTAGTGTTCCCCTGAGACGGGGGGAGATCGGTCAGGAAGTCCACTGACAGGTGAGACCATGGCCGTTGTGGAACGGGTAGGGGTTGTAACTTCCCTCTGGGCAGGTGCCTGGGAGCCTTGCACTGGTCGCACACCGAGCAGGAGGAAACATAAACCCTCACGTCCTTGGCCAAGGTGGACCACCAGTACTTCCCAGTCAGGCAGCGCACTGTCCGCCCGATGCCAGGATGACCAGAGGAGGGTGACGTGTGGGCCCAATAGATCAAACGGTCGTGGACAGCAGACGGAACGTACAGGCGCCCAGCTGGACACTGGGGGGAGTGGGCTCTGTGCATAACGCCCGCTCGATGTACGCATCCAGCTCCCACACCACCGGTCCCACCAGGCAAGAGGCCGGAAGTATGGGATGGTGATCCATGGACCGCTCCTCTGTGTCATACATCCGGGATAGTGCATCTGCCTTAGCGTTCTGGGAACCTGGTCTGTAGGATAGGGTGAAAACAAAATGGGTAAAGAACATAGCCCACCTTGCCTGGCGAGGGTTCAGTCTCCTCGCCGCACGGATGTACTCCAGATTGCGGTGGTCAGTCCAGATGAGAAAAGGGTGTTTAGCCCCCTCAAGCCAATGTCTCCACGCCTTCAGAGCCTTGACAACAGCCAACAACTCCCGGTCCCCCATTTCATAGTTTCGCTCCGCCGGGCTGAGCTTCTTCGAAAAGAAGGCACAGGGGCGGAGCTTTGGTGGCGTGGACGGCTCCTATCCCAGCCTCGGACGCGTCCACCTCCACTATGAACGCCAAAGAGGGATCCGGATGAGCCAGCACGGGAGCCGAGGTAAACAGAGCTTTCAGGTGACCAAAAGCCCTGTCCGCCTCAGCCGACCACTGCAGCCGCACCAGTCCTCCCTTCAGCAGTGAGATAATGGGAGCTGCTACCTGACCAAACCCCCGGATAAACCTCCGGTAGTAATTGGCAAACCCCAGAACCCGCTGCACTTCCTTTACCGTGGTGGGAGTCGGCCAATTACGCACGGCTGAAATGCGGTCACTCTCCATCTCCACCCCTGATGTGGAAATGCGGTACCCTAAGAAGGAGACGGACTGTTGGAAGAACAGACATTTCTCAGCCTTGACATACAGGTCATGCTCCAACAGTCGACCAAGCACCTTGCGCACCAGGGACACATGCTCGGCGCGTGTAGCGGAGTATATCAGAATGTCATCGATACACTCCACTACATCCTGCCCGTGCAGGTCCCGGAAAATCTTGTCAACAAAGTCCTGGAAGACTGATGGAGCATTCATCAACCCGTACGGCATGACGAGGTACTCATAATGCCCTGAGGTGGTACTAAATGCCATCTTCCACTCGTCCCCCTCCCGGATACGCACCAGGTTGTACGCGCTCCTGAGATCCAATTTTGTGAAGAAGCGTGCCCCGTGCATTGACTCGATCGCACTGGCGATGAGAGGCAGCGGGTAGCTATACCTCACTGTGATCTGATTGATCCCTCGATAGTCAATTCACGGGCGCAGACCTCCATCCTTCTTCTTCACAAAAAAGAAACTCGAGGAGGCAGGTGAAGTGGAGGACCGAATGTATCCCTGACTCAGGGATTCGGAGACATATGTTTCCATAGCCACCGTCTCCTCCTGTGACAGAGGATGCATGTGACTCCTGGGAAGTGCTGCGTCTACCAGGAGATTTATCGCACAATCCCCCCGTCGATGAGGTGGTAATTTAGTCGCCCTCTTCTTACAGAAGGCGAGAGCCAAATCGGCATATTCTGAGGGGATGTGCACGGTGGAGACCTGGTCGGGACTTTCCACCGTAGTCGCACCGATGGAAACCCCCACACACCTCCCTGAGCACTCTCGTGACCACCCCTTGAGAGCCCTCTGTTGCCATGAAATAGTGGGGTCATGATAGGCCAACCAGGGTAAGCCCAGCACCACGGGAAACGCAGGAGAATCAATAAGGAAGAATCTGATTCTCTCCTCATGACCCTCCTGCGTAACCATGTCAAGTGGAGCGGTGGCCTCCCTAATCAGCCCTGACCCTAATGGTCGACTATCTAGGGCGTGCACAGGGAAAGGCATATCCACAGGAACAAGGGGAATCCCTAAACTATGACCAAATGAACGGTCAATAAAATTCCCAGCTGCGCCTGAATCTACTAGTGCCTTATGCTAGGAATGTGGGGAAAACTCAGGAAATGAAATAAACACATACATGTGAGCAACAGGGGGCTCTGGGTGAGCCTGGTGCCGACTCACCTGGGGTGACACGATAGTGCCCTGCCTGCTGCCTCGACTCCCTGAGGAACCCCTCCAGCCCCGACCAGCAGTGTGCCCTCTGCGGCCACAGATGGTGCAGGGAATGGCCCCTCCTCCGGTCGCCCTAAGTGCAGCACCTCCCAGCTCCATGGAGGTGCTGGGGGATTGGAGGTGCTGGGGGATTGAACTGACAGGTCCCGATCCGGACGTCCGCGGGCAGTCAGCAGGTTGTCCAGCCGGATGGACAGGTCCACCAGCTGGTCCAATGTGAGGGTGTTGTCTCGGCAGCCCAACTCCCGACAGACGTCCTCGCGCAGACTGCACCTGTAGTGATCGATCAGGGCCCTGTCGTTCCATCCCGCGCTGGCGGCCAGGCTCCGGAAGTCCAAGGCGAAATCCTGCGCGCTCCTCGTCCCCTGCCTCAGGTGGAACAGACGTTCACCCGCCGCTCGACCCTCAGGCGGGTGGTCGAACACTCCCCGAAAGCGGCAGGTGACCTCTGCGTAATGATCCAACACCGCATCTCCCTCACACCATACGGCGTTGGCCCACTCCAGGGCTTTGCCTGAGAGGCAGGAGACGAGGGCGGACACACTCTCACGCCCCGAAGGAGCCGGGTGGACGGTCGCCAGGTAGAGCTCCAGTTGTAGTAGAAAACCCTGGCATCCGTCCCATCATACTCCCTCGGGAGCGCGAGTCGAATCCCGCTGGGACCAGGTGGAAGAGGAGTGGACAGTGGGACCTGTTGTAGTGGGGCTGGTGGAGGTGCTGAAAACCTCCTCCTCTCTCCAAACGATCCATAGTCTGCAGCACGCGATCCATAGCAGTGCCCAGACGTTGCAACATGGTCGTGTGCTGCTGAACGCGCTCCTCCACTGGAACAGGGAGGGCGTCTGCTCCTGCTGACTCCATTCTTTGGGTGAGTGATTCTGTAACGGGTCCAATGTGTAGCTGGTGTAGAGAGTCAGGCGCAGGACAGCAGATATGAGTAATCAACGTACTTTTACTCAAAATGTCAAATATACAAAGTAACAAATACACGCACACCATGACAGACCGAAAATACAATAAACAATCACTCACAAAAACCCATGGGAGAACAGAGGGTTAAATAATGAAACAGTAATTATGGGATTGAAATCAGGTGTGTAAAACAAAGACAAAACAAATGGAAAATGAAAAGTGGATCGGCGGTGGCTAGAAGGCTGGTGACGTCGACCGCCAAACGCCGCCCGAATAAGGAGAAGGACCGACTTCGGCGGAAGTTGTGACACTAATACACATTACCCAACACAGTCTTTCTAATACCTAATACACACTACCCAACACACTGTTTCTAATACCTAATACACACTACCCAACACACTGTTTCTAATACCTAATACACACTACCCAACACACTGTTTCTAATACCTAATACACACTACCCAACACACTGTTTCTAATACCTAATACACACTACCCAACACACTGTTTCTAATACCTAATACACACTACCCAACACACTGTTTCTAATACCTAATACACACTACCCAACACACTCTTTCTAATACACATTACCCAACACACTCTTTTTAATACACATTACCCAACACACTCTTTTTAATACACACTACCAAACACACTCTTTCTTATACCTAATACCCACCTTCTGATTTCTAACACACTCTACCTAATATACATACTTTGTGATACGTAACACACACATAATAAGCTTCATACACACTTTTGAATGTGAAATACACACCAGAAGGTAATGTGTGTGTTCCTCCAGCTGCTGGAGACTAAGACTACTGACAGAAAGCAGACCCTGCTGCATTACATAGCCAACGTGGTGAGAGAGAAATACCCCGGAGTCGCTCTGTTCTACAATGAGCTGCACTATGTAGAGAAAGCTGCCGCAGGTGAGTATGTGTGTGTTTGTCTTGGTGTGTGTCAGTTATCTTTCTCTGCAGAACGTGGTGTGTGATATTAAGTAACTAACCTATTATATTGTGTGTGTGTGTGTGTGTGTGTGTGTGTTAGTTATCTTTCTCTGTAGGACGTGGTGTGTGATATTACGGAATTAACCTATTATATTGTGTGTGTGTGTGTGTGTGGTGTGTGTGTGTGTGTGTGTGTGTGTGTGTGTGTGTGTGTGTGTGTGTGTGTGTGTGTCAGTGTCCCTGGAGAATGTGGTGTGTGATATTAAGGAACTAACCTATTATATTGTGTGTGTGTGTGTGTGTGTGTGTGTGTGTGTGTGTGTGTGTGTGTGTGTGTGTGTGTCAGTGTCCCTGGAAAACGTGGTGTGTGACGTGAAGGAGTGTCAGCGTGGTATGGAGCTGTCATGGAGGGAGTACAGCATGCATGGCCACAACCCTCTCCTCAAAGACTTCATCAGCAAACATGAGACTCGCCTGCAGAAACTACAGGAGGACGCACACATCGCACAGGCAAGAACACACACACACATTCACACACACACACGGGTACCTCAGATACATCAAAGTGTTATATGACCGTGGTGACCATGGTCCTTCATGGTCCTGTTTTCTGGTCCTGGTTGTGTTATGGTTCTCAGGATGCATTTGACGATGCGGTGAAGCACTTTGGGGAGAGCTCTAAGACCATGCCTCCCTCTGTCTTCTTCCCTGTGTTTGTACGATTCATCAAAGCCTACAGGGTGAGCAGAATGTGTGTGTTTGTGTGCGTGCGTGTGTAGCTATAGTATACACAAAGACGCTAGTCAAAGTTGAACTTAATGTGTGTGTGTGTGTGTGTGTGTGTGTGTGTGTGTGTGTGTGTGTGTGTGTGTGTGTGTGTGTGTGTGTGTGTGTGTGTGTGTGTGTGTGTGTAGCTGGCGGAGGAGGAGAATGAGCAGAGGAGGAGGCAAGAGCAGGCGCTGATGGAGAAGCTGGAGCAGGAGGAGCTGCAACAGGAGCAGGAGGAGCCTAAGGTACAGCCCCGTTACCATGGAGACAGGCCTGCCAGTCTGTCGCCATGGATATGACAGCATCACCTTGACTTCACAGATCCAGTGTCTGTTCTGTGGAATGGAAGGACTGATGTTTTCTCTTTCCCTCTCTCGTTCCCTCTCTTTATCGCGCTCCATCTTTCCTTCTCTACTCCTCACACATACATTGATTCACCAACACATATCTACTTTATTTCTACCTCTCTCTCCCTCTCACACACACACACACACACACACACAGTCCCCGTCCAACCGTCCAAAGCAGCGGCAGCAGGAGTCCCTGATCACAGAGCTGAGGAGGCGACAGGGCGGTAAAGACAGCAGACATGTCTACGAGGGCAAAGATGGAGCTATAGAGGACATCATTACAGGTACGCACGCACACAAACACACATACACACAGTAGTTTTGTGCTGTGTTTTGATTGGCTGTTTTTTGTCTGCAGTGCTGAAGACCGTCCCTTTCACTGCCAGGACGGCCAAACGCAGCTCTCGCTTCTTCTGTGATCCCACCCACACTGAATAACACAACTAAACTCTCAGAGAGAGATGGTAGAGATAGAGAGAGATGAGGGAGAGATACTGTTGGAGAGAGATATACAGGGTAGAGGGGAGAGAGAGGTGAGGGAAAGCTAGGTGGGAGAGATAAAGCGGTATAACAATGCGATAGAGAGAGGAGAGAAGCGTGGGGGAAAAGAGAGGCAGTTAGAGAGAGAGAGAAAGAGAGAGAGAGAGAGAGAGAGAGAGAGACGGCCTCTGGAGTAGTGACTACCAGAGAGAAGCTGAACTCTGAACTTTGAACTCTATAGCAAGACAGACATCAAGATTACCTGTGACCTCACCTGTCTGGTCTGACATCACTGCCCCCCCACCCCCCATCCCCTCTGTGTTACTTACACATGTTATGAAGCTTCTTCGGTGATTATTACTGTTTATAACCCTCCCATAACCCTGGACTGTAGCCCTGGAATCAACCTGCAACCCACCATGCACTTTGACTTTCTGTCCTCTAAACCCGAGAGGGAAGAACTTGATACGCGATGACAGTGACTGGACATTTAGTAGCAACACAGTCTGGTCATTTAATAGCTACATAGCATTGCCAGTTTATCAGTTAATAGCAGACATGACAAGCAAAACAGAACAGGAAAACAGAACAGCAAAAATAAACAGTTGTTTTTTGTCCAATTAGTATTAGTGATGTACAGTATGTGTCTCTAAAGCTGTGTGATGACATGATCGCTGTCATAGGATATTGAGAAGGGAGGGGGAGAAGTTTGAAGAGTTTCTTCTTGTTGAACATTCCAACCAATTCTAATTGATAATGACATCACAAAGGGTTCTTAACCCACTCCTATCCAGCTGTAAGATGCCAGAATTGAACACTGAGAATAGTGTTCGAAAGCTCACTCCTACAAGGTTCCCTCTTCTCTGTCTGCTGCTGTGTGACAGTGAAACGTGTACAGCGCTCGCTACGTTCACTACATTTGACTGTGTTTACTATTTACTACCTTTAATACCTTTAACCTCCAACAGGGTTTTTTCAAAGCTCAGGCCCTCCAGTTCCTCAGTCCTGCTGGTTTTCCTTTCTCCCTGGCACTTGATTGATCGTTTAATGTTACTGATAATGATTGGCTGCAGAGTGCACACACACCTGGTTTCCCAGGTAGAAATCGGTCTCTGATTAAAAGAAGTACGAAAACCAGTAGACACTGTGGCCCTCGAGGACAGGAGTTGATACCCCATACTACCCTAAAATAAAGGTCCCTGTCTTATCCTTGCCATCCAAAAGTCCCAGTCTGTTTCTGCTTTATAGCCAACTGACTCCTTTTCTGTGATCTTGTCAAGGTGAGGTAAAGGATGTAGTGTTCTTGAATGCAGAATGTCTGGCACCTAGGCTACTACACCACCCATGATCTTTCCTGGCTCATGGGACCAACTTCTAGGGAGACTCGAGAGGGATCGCTCCATTTCATAAAAAAATCATTAAAAATGTAACTGCAAAAAACAACAGCACAATACTTTTCTACGTGTATATATATTTTCTAGGGAATCCCGCTTGTTGCTTTTATCCCCCACTCCCACCCCTGCTGTTTGTCAGTGTTGATGTTCATTCTTAATCTGCACTCGTTGTGTAAATAAACTGTATCCAGTCAGACTGTGTCTCTGTGTGTTTACCACTGGAAGACCCTCACAAGACCCTCACTAGTAACATTGAACATATATTTATATCATAACATTTCTTTCCATAGTAAGTTTTACATTAATCCAACAACACAATATATTATTTTTTCACATATTCCCGGGGGGGACGCTAATGGTAATAAAATAATCTTTGGCGTTAAATTGTATCATCTCGTCTCCATGGTGTCACAGAATTCAGCGTCGTCAGACCAACATTTAGGGAGGAGGGAGAGGGGGCTACATTTGAGTGACATTTGCTTCATTCAATCGATAAACTGAAAATTACGACATCAGCTTACATCCGCCAATAACATTCATTGGACGTTTGGCAGCGATGTTTTCATTAGTCACGACGTTACTTCCTGTTTCAAACAAAACCCGCCGGTTCTTGTTTATGCTAGCGCCAGTAAAAAAAAAACAAGAAGCTAATAACTGTAACAAAAGCTTCAACGTGACAACATCAACTAGTTTCGCTATAGATAGTCAGTCAGAGAATGCTTCATGTTGTGCACTCAAAGTTAGTGCAGTTTGCAGATAGTTGATTAGGGCAACTCTTGGAAAGAATTTGTTAGCTACCGTTTTTCTTCCTTCGATTTGGACAGCAGTTGACTAGCCAGCTATGCCAAAGCAAGGGCTTGCTAGACACAAGGTAAGACATCTCAGCTATTCACAATGTGCCTGCGAACTGGTTCTTAGCCGTCTTGATAATGACTGTAGTTAGCCTCATATGGTGGTGTCTAGCTTTTCCCCCAAGCCTCCCAGGGAAAGGACACCATTTTAGAGCGTATTCAGATTCAGCCCCTGTTTTTGACTGACAGGTGATATCCTCTGGAAGACTGACTGGAGGTGGCAGGGGCCAGGGCTCAAAGAAGAGGTAACTCGTTTAACCCCGGGGTCTTCAACGAAGTCCGGACGACCGCACTGAAATATTTCCTCGCCGCTAAAATTTGCAAATAATAGTCCTCTGTCCATCGTTTTGGGAATTTTCAAGGCTCCCTGACTGTCTAGCTTTCATCATTTCGTTTATTATTAGCGAGCAGATTGGCATTTGTTGTCATGAATCTTGCCCTGGGGGCAGCTCTGTAAAGTGGCATAAAAATCAGATTTTAACCTAACCTTAACCACACTACTAACCATATCCTTAAATTAAGACCAAAAAGCACGTTTTTGTGTCATGAATTTTTTACATTTACAATGTAGCAGATTTGGACTTTGCAGCTGGCCCATCTAGCTGAAAATGCTCAGTTCTGTCTCCAGGGAAAGAGTCATGACAATAAACATCAACCTGCTATCAGTGAGCTGGACACAGTCAAGAAACTGTATGAATGTAGGTCCATTATCATTTCTACACTTTCCATTTGGTTTTTGTCAATTTAAAGTATATTGAGTTAGTCCGTCCCCTGAGGTAGGAGAACACACAGGACTGATAAGTCACATCCCTGTTGCAGAGCGTCATTATGTCCAATCACTGTCCCTCTGTTCTGTAGGGGAGCAGGGCGTCCACTTGTAACTTCTACTGAGCCGGCTTATTCCCTCTACTCCACAGACTCAGAGGACCAGGTAATAACACATCCATAAACAGTCAGCAGCAACGTTAATAACAAGCCTATAACAAGCCTATAACAAGTTAATAACAAGCCTATAACAAGCCTATAACAAGCCTATAACAAGTTAATAACAAGCCTATAACAAGTTAATAACAAGCCTATAACAAGCCAATAACAAGTTAATAACAAGCTTATAACAAGCCTATAACAAGCCTATAACAAGTTAATAACAAGTTAATAAGTTAATAACAAGCCTATAACAAGTTAATAACAAGCCTATAACAAGCCTATATCAAGTTAATAACAAGCCTATAACAAGTTAATAACAAGCCTATAACAAGTTACTAACAAGCCTATAACAAGTTAATAACAAGCCTATAACAAGTTAATAACAAGCCTATAACAAGTTACTAACAAGTTACTAACAAGCCTATAACAAGCCTATAACAAGCCTATAACAAGCTTATAACAAGCTAATAACAAGTTAATAAGTTAATAACAAGCCTATAACAAGCCTATAACAAGTTAATAACAAGCCTATAACAAGCTTATAACAAGCCTATAACAAGTTAATAACAAGTTAATAAGTTAATAACAAGCCTATAACAAGTTAATAACAAGCCTATTTGTGTAATATATTAATAAGAGTTATAATCACCTAACAGTGATTATATGGTAAGTTGGTTTACATCTATGCTCTCTCTAAGGTGACAACCATTCACAAGGGTCTGGATCAGTGTGCTGCGCTGCTCAATGTCATTCTCCAGGCAGAGACGGCAGGTACCAGTCAACTATTTACTCTGTTTCTACAGAACCTTTACATTTCTAGTTGAAGTTATTAACCAAAGTGTTTGCATTGTGTGATAGAGGCCAAGCCTATCTCCGTCAGGGGAGCAGGGAAGACTCGAGCCACCAAATCCCGACCGCTGTGCACTCTGGGAAAGGAGAGGGTAGACACAGAGAGGAGGAAGCAGACAAAGAGGCCTGTCACTCAGACTGCTAAAAAACCAGGTGGGACCTGTGTGAGCGTGTGTGTTGGTGTGTGTGTGTGTGCATGCGTGGTGTGCAAAAATGGATAACTCTCTCTGCTCCAGCTCCCGTGCAGAAGACGATCCTGTCATCCCTGTCGTATCCTGGGATGAGGAACAATATTCAGAGTTCGGCCGGAACGTCAGAGCCGGCGTCAGATGCTCGGTTTAACTGTCGCCTGACCACCTCCACCCCCACCCTGAGCCCCCAAAGACTCCCCCCTAACAACACACTCCCCCCAGGCCCCTCAGTCCCTCTTGCCCAGCCTGGAGGCTCCATCATTGGGGTAGCATCAGTCCACCTGGGGGGCTCTACCTCCACAGCTCCGTTAGCTTCTCCTGGAGCTGTAGCTACCTCTCTACCCACAGCCCCTCTCACAGGCCCAGTGCCCTCTCTCCTCGCAGCCCAGCCAGGAGGCTTCGTCTCTGGGGTTGGAGGTCCGGCTGCCCAGAGGAGCTCCAGGTCCTGTAGCCTGCACCTCGGTGCTCCCTCTGTGGAGAGGCTAGCCCTGTCTGCCCCCCTGTCCTCTGACAGCTCTGTGTCTGGAGAAAGTGGACATCCAATCTCTTCTTCCTGCTCTCCCTCTCGTCAGGGACCACCAGTACTCTTCTCTGAAATTCATTCTCAGCCTCTACCCCAACCTCACCCCCTTGCCAACACTCAACCCCAGTCTGCCCCAGATGCTCCATCCCAGGGCAGGGGGGGGCAGCTGGTTTCTACCCAGGATGGAGGGGCCTTAGCCAGGGAGGCTTGCGGCCACATGGAGGGTAACGCTGGAGAGGAGGAAGAGGAGTGTCCAGTGAGAGACACCAGCGCCCAGACAAGCTTTGACATACAAACACACACCCAGCTGGCATACACACACCACACACACTCCTACACACGCATGCCGCTGGTGCTGGGCTCTAAGGGCTGTAGTCCAGAGGGAACCGCTCGTCAGGTGATGACTGTTCAGTACCTCCTTGGAGAGTTGAAGGCTCTGCTCGCTGGCCAAGGTAATCAATCAACCAACCTGTCAAAATAATCAGTCAACTCATCAATCAGTCAAAATGACTATTTAATCAAATGTTAATCAAATTCAATCTCCGCCTCTCTCTCTCTCTTCCTCTTCTCTCCCCCCTCCTCCTCTGTAGACGGTGTAGCAGAGCGTCTGGTGTGTGAGCTGGAGCAGACAGTGTCTCTACTTCCTGTCATGGTGGGCAGCTCTAACATCCAGGCTGAGATTGCTCTGGTCCTGCAACCTCTACGCAGTGAGAACGCACTGCTACGCAGGTCAGCACCATCACCCAGGTTCTGCTGTGTGTATGTGTAGTGTGTGTGTGTGTGTGTGTGTGTGTGTGTGTGTGTGTGTGTGTGTGTGTGTGTGTGTGTGTGTGTGTGTGTGTGTGTGTGTGTGTGTGTGTGTGTGTGTGTGTGTGTGTGTGTGTGTGTGTGTGTGTGAGTTTCATACAGAAGATTGATAACTTTAACGTGTGTGTTCAGGCGTCTGAGGATAGTGAACCAACAGTTGCAGGAGAGAGAGCGAGCAGAGAGGGAGGCCAGAGATGTCCACTGTGACACAGACGGTAAGATAAACTGCCCGGCCCTCGTTCAACTGTCTATCAGTGAGAGTTTATTATTGTGTGTCTGTATCTCTGAGTATCTAACCTCCTCTGTCTCTGAGTGTCGGCTGTCTAACCTCCTCTGTCTCTTAGTGTCGGCTGTCTAACCTCCTCTGTCTCTTAGTGTCGGCTGTCTAACCTCCTCTGTCTCTGAGTGTCGGCTGTCTAACCTCCTCTGTCTCTGAGTGTCGGCTGTCTAACCTCCTCTGTCTCTGAGTGTCGGCTGTCTAACCTCCTCTGTCTCTGAGTGTCGGCTGTCTAACCTCCTCTGTCTCTTAGTGTCGGCTGTCTAACCTCCTCTGTCTCTTAGTGTCGGCTGTCTAACCTCCTCTGTCTCTTAGTGTCGGCTGTCTAACCTCCTCTGTCTCTTAGTGACGGCTGTCTAACCTCCTCTGCCTCTTAGTGTCGGCTGTCTAACCTCCTCTGCCTCTTAGTGTCGGCTGTCTAACCTCCTCTGCCTCTTAGTGTCGGCTGTCTAACCTCCTCTGTCTCTTAGTGTCGGCTGTCTAACCTCCTCTGTCTCTTAGTGTCGGCTGTCTAACCTCCTCTGTCTCTTAGTGTCGGCTGTCTAACCTCCTCTGTCTCTTAGTGTCGGCTGTCTAACCTCCTCTGTCTCTGAGTGTCGGCTGTCTAACCTCCTCTGTCTCTTAGTGTCGGCTGTCTAACCTCCTCTGTCTCTTAGTGTCGGCTCTGCAGTCGGAGCTCAACGATGCTCACAAAAGCCTGCAAGAGCTGCAGCGCGCCAACACTGAGCTACGGCAAGCCCTGGTGGACACACAGAGCCAGCTGCAGCAGAGTGAGGCGGAGTGCAGTCGCATCAGTAAAGGTAATAGATGAGGGGGAAACGTACTCAACTTCTTTTCTATTTTCTATCTGAAATACATGAAGATCAGGGCCTTAAACTGATCCATATTACACTGAGATTAAAGGATCTCTGTGTGTGTTATCTAATATGGATATAATCTCTTTATATAAGTGTGTGTGTGTCTGTCTGTGTGTGTGTCTGTCTGTCTGTGTGTGTGTGTAGACGTGCAGTCTGCTCTGGATGAGGTGCAGGGCTGTAACAGCAGGCTGGAGGAGTGTCAGAAGGAGAACGCTGCACTGGCCCTCAACACCCAGAAGAGGGAGACAGAGATCCACACACTACAGGAGCACCTCAGGTGTGTGTGTGCATGCGTGTGCGTGCGTGTGTGCGTGTGTGTGTGTGTGTGTGTGTGTACTTTCTAATAATTGATTGGAGTTTTTATTTTTTACTGACAGTCTTTCTCTCTCTCTGTCCTCTGTCTGTCTCTGTTTCTCTCTTTCGACCTGTCCACATGTCTGTCTGTTTCTCGCTCTCTCTGTCTTTTCCTCCTGCTCTTTCTTTTTACCCTTCTCTCTGTCTCTCTCAGAGCTCTACAGGTCCCTGTCGCTGAGTCTCCTGCTGTGACTGACATCCCTACGTCCCGCCTCCCTCTCACTAAACAAGCTCTGGACCAATACCAGGACCAGCAGGGTCCGTCAGACCACCCAGTCAGCCAATACCTGTGGTCGTTGGAGCAGAAGGGGTGTGGTTCTGTCTCCCTGCCCTGTAAAGGCCCTGAGTGCAACTACACACATCAGCAGGACTTCAGTGTGTGTACACCAGGTGGTCAGAGTGTGTGTGCGTTTGCAGATCAGGACGTGAGTGTGTGTGTGGCTCTGGAAAGAAAAGCCACCCCACCTTTGGCCTTCGCCCCACTGAGAGAGACTGTGAGGTCAGCACTTCCTGTTGAGGGGTCACCGCTTCCTGTGATGTCACAGAGAGGAGGAGGACCACAGGGTCTTCAGAGGCTTACTGTTGCCCTCGAGAGTTTCCCTCAATTAAAAAGTATATTTTCTAATCTCCACCAATCAAACGGACTCTGCTCTAATGGTGCTGGACACTCTGACCTGTCCCAGAGTCACCGGCGCCGTCTGGACATGGATATGGCATCACCGGGCAAGGGGCGGAACACTTCGCTTGACTCCACCGGCCTCTCCTTATGTGAGGTCAGATCCTTGGCTTCTGATTGGAGCGCAGGGTCAAGCTCGACCTTTGACACGCGTGACGAACAGGAGTTCCGGAACGGGCTGGCCGCTCTGGACGCCAGCATTGCCAGCTTGCAGAGAACTATAAAGCAGGACCTCAAGAGATGACACACACACACACATACACACAGTGAGGTAGTCTGAATCTATTCCAATGTAATAAAATAACCAATGTCTTTTTCTAGGTTTCTTTTTAATTGTACTTTATTTGAATAAAATGGCAAATAAAATATTTATTCTTTATTCGTTACTATTTATTCTTTACTTTAAAGACGGGTTACCTGAGAACTTCAGGAAAACAAAGCACACGCTTCAATGGGGAAGGACATGCCAACCCTATCTCTTTTGCCCCATAGTTGAGCACGTGTCCGTTTTTGTTGCTAAACAACCAACCCGTCATTTGAATTAAGGGAGAAGGAAATATGATGTATTAAAAACAATGTTCTCCCTCCTACAATGAGTCAAGGGTTAATAACACTGATACCTAAAGCCTAAAAAAGAAGTTCTGCTCATCCATAACTGGCATCCACTTTGTCTTCTTAATAATGACTAGAAGATATTACCCTTACTACTTGCAAAAAGAATGAAAGAAGTCCTGGATGCAATCATTGATGAAACACAGTCTGCCTTTATGAGGAACAGACATATTTCTAACAATATCAGACTAGTATTAGACATACTTGGCTACTCAGACCTAATAACCGAGGATAGCTTCATATTATTTTTAGATTTTTATAAAGCATTTGACACAGTTGAGCATCAGTTCCTCTTCCACTCCCTTGAGAAATGTGGCTTTGGGATTTTTTTCTGTAAGGCTATTAAGACTATCCAAATGGTAACAACTCTATCAAACTAAATCATGGCATCTCACCTAGATTTCAGTTAAAGAGAGGAATTAGGCAAGGTTGTCCTATCTCACCGTTCTATTTTTATTAATCACCCAACTTCTTACAAATTCTTTAAATAATAGTCCTGTACAAGGTATTTCCATAGCTGGTAAAGAAATTATTATAAGCCAGCTGGGTGAAGATACTACACTTTTTCTGAAAGACACTAGTCCGATTCCCATATCAATCAATGCGATAGAATCCTTTTCCAAAGCGTCTGTTTTTTATCTTAACATTAATAAATGTTAACTCATGGCTGTTAAAGATTGTGTGACACCTTCATATTATGGTATTCCAGTAAAAGAAGAACTTACATATTTAGGCATAACCATTAAAAGGATCAGATGTCTAGAGGCTTACTAAATTTTAACCCTCTTAAAAACCCAGAAGAAGCTAAATCAATGGCTACAGAGGGACTTATCTTTAAAAGGAAGAGTCCTAATAACCAAGGCTGAAGATTTCTCTAGACTAACATATGGCGCTCTATCTTTATATCTTGACAGTAATATAAGGAAGGAGATAGACCAGATGCTTTTCAACTTTGTGTTTAGAAACCGTACACATTACATTAGGAAAACTGATGTAATGAACACTTATGAGTATGGTGGGCTGAATTTTCTGGACATTCCTACCTTAAATAATACTTTTAAGATCAATTGGAGAAAACAATTCCTAAGAAGACCCACTTCTATGTGGAACTTTATTCCTCATCATGTCTTCTCTACTTTTGGTGGCCTTAACTTCATTTTGGTTTGCAATTATAATATTGACAAAGTTCAGGTGAAATTCTCTGCTTTTCATCGGCTGGTTTTCTCGTTATGGTCCTTAACTTATAAGCATAGTTTTTCTCCACACAGATATTATATATGGAATAATCGGGACATATTGTATAAAAATACTTTTGGGGTTTTAGAATATTGGTTCCCAAATAATATCCTATTGGTGAGCCAACTGGTAAATAATATCCTATTGGTGAGCCAACTGGTAAATAATATCCTATTGGTGAGCCAACTGGTAAATAATATCCTATTGGTGAGCCAACTGGTAAATAATATCCTATTGGTGAGCCAACTGGTAAATAATATCCTATTGGTGAGCCAACTGGTAAATGCAGAGGGTCTTTTACTTAATTATCAGGAATTCTTATCACTTTACAAGATCCCTGTAACACCTCAATATTTGGCAATTGTTTTAGATGCCTTTCCCTCAGGTGTTGCTTTATTATTCAGGAACGTGTCAAGACCTGACTAACCTTAAAAGGAAGCATCCTAAGATTAGGCCTTCCCTGTGACTCAGTTGGCTCAGTTGGTAGAGCATGGTGTTTGCAACGCCAGCATGGTGTGTGCAACGCCAGGGTTGTGGGTTCGATTCCCACGGGGGGCCAGTACAAAAAAAAAAAAATGCATGAAATGAAAATTAAATGTATGTATTCACTACTGTAAGTCGCTCTGGATAAGAGTGTCTGCTAAATGCCTTAAATGTAATTAGTTTTTCTTTTAGTCAATCCAACAACAACAGAGCTATACAAGCCTTGTTTCAACAGGATGTTGTATCTGTCCCTTATGTCATGCCTTATTGGAATGGTTTTATTGATTATGTCTGTTGGAAAAAAGTGTGAATGTTTCCACACACATACCTACTTATTAACAAAATGAAGGACGTTTCTTTTTAAATTATTTATAAATATTATCCTGCCAACCACTATATGAAGAAGTAAAAAAAAACATAAACTCAAATTGTACCTTTTGTAATGACCACCCAGAAACAGTGTTGCGTCTTTTTTGGCATTGTATTCATGTAAGAAAACTGTGGCAAGACATCAGTAGATTTATAATTGAACACATTTATGAAGATTTTACACTATTATGGAGCGATGTACTGCTTGGATTCTTTACTTACGATAGAAATAAATTGAAACAATTTTATGTAATTAATTTCATTATTCTTTTGGCCAAATTTCATATTCCCAAATGTATATTTACAAACAAAACACCACATTTTATTACCCTGCAAAAAGAAATGTAACTATATTTTAAGACAATTAAATACAGTGTCAACAAAAAAGCTGTTAGAATTATAAGTGTCCCTTAAGGTCCTTGTGAAATGTGATATTGTAGCCCTAGCCCCACCCCTAGCCCAAATGTCCTTTGTATATCCTTTATAAATACTTGTGTTCCCCACGTACTTTTTGTATTGATTTGTTGTTAATAAAAATAAAATAAAAATTATGTATTGTAAAGAATGAATGGGAATGGGGCCCTGCTAACTGTAGTCGCAGATTAGTGACGTAAGGAGTGTTGCTGTAGAAACAAATGAAGCTTCCCCGTCAGTGCTTGTGGCAACAAGAGAGCACGAAAATAGATTTCAACTTGATCGTGTCTGGTTTCATTCGAAGAATAATGTAGCTCGTCAATTTTGTATATGGTTTTATACTTCAGATCTGGGAGCGAAAGATTACTGTAATAAACTCGCGATGAGTCTCGCTAGAAAGGACGCCGGGCTACGGGCACTGGTCGCGAGCACGAACATTAATCCGGAGCAGAAGGTTCCTCAAATTCTCTCAAAATTACAAGGTCATTTAGTTAGCTAACCTTTTTACATTGAAAAACGTGTTATTTTACTTTGCTTGCACGTGTGTGTTATTCCTGATACCCAACTAACAATCATTCCTTATTTTTCGACATTGAAGATATTCTGAATAGGATATCTGTCCAAGACGATAGAGAGTTGGGTGCGTTCAAAAACTCCTTGTTCAGCCACGGCATACTTCAATACTGCGCAGGAGACGCCCTCAAACTGAACTATGCCAAAGTTGAAGGAGGCTACGCAACTGCCACTCAGTTGGCAGAAATTCTCAGGTACGATTTTAGAATCTTGAACCACAGAACCACAACAAGGAATAACAAAATCTGTGTTGACTGTTACTCTGCACTAAAACAAGCAGGCCTAGACACTACCAACGGACTACCTACCCCAGATACTACTACAAGGCCCTGATAGAACTGATGGAATAATAATTGATGCAAGCAGATCTATGAGGGTGGGGGTCATATATCTGTAGTAGTGATTTGACATTGATTTCTTTGTGTGCATATGCAAACTCCTTTAGCTCCTGCTGTGTGGGTGTGGACCTGGGCGGAGACACTGAGGCCTTCCATAGGCGGCTGCTCCCGTCCGTCACAGACAGCCTGCTGTCATTGGCCAGTCGGCTGATGAACAGAGCTTTGGCGGTAAGGGACGTAACTTTTTTTTGAAGTTTGGAATGTCCTCAACAAAAATATGTCTAGTGACATATCTCTCTCTGTAGGGGAATGGGCAGCCTGAGATGTTTCGTTTCTTCAGGAAGGTGATGGGCTCTGTGTGTTGGCTTCTGAAAGCCCATGGTCACCTGGCCACACAAGGTGAGATCTAACGTCCATTACCAAATAGACCCCTTACCTAGCTAACGATGCACCCCTCTTCTCTCTCTCTCAGTCCTGCAGTCAGACCACTATGAGAGGATGTTAATGAGTGAGGAGGAGAGAGTGGGAACCGTGTGTGTGTCACTGTGGCATCAGCTTCTGACAGCTAACAGGTAGCATATCACCACACACACACACACACACACACACACACACACACACACACACACACACATATCAATTAAATTCATTACCCGCTGCCTCTCTGTAGTGAGTTAGTAGCAGGTTTGGGAAAAGGCCCCTTGTCTGTGATTCTGGATGACGTCGTGTACCGAATGGCTCACACATCCAACCCTGCTGTGGGAGGGGCAGCAATTAGGACGCTCCTCCTGGTTGCCCGGCAACAAGAATCCGCCCTGCAGCTTATCATCCACAGGTTCAAAGGTCAGGGGGATATTTCCAGGTTAAGATATATATATTTTTTCATGGGTTAACTTTATATGCTTGCAAAAGCAATCTTGATGTTTATGGTTTGTGTGTTGCAGGGTTGGAGGGCATGATTGGTCGAGAATGGAGGGGGCGGGGCTTCGATGAGGAAGTGGACCAACTGATCAAGCTGCTGCACAAAGTCCCCAAACCAGCTGATCACACAGAGGTAAAATATAGTGTGTTTGTTGTTGTTCGTGTGTGTGCGTGCCTTACACTCTCTCTGTGTTATCAGACGTGGCCAGAGGAGTGTGTGAGAGCGGCGTGTGTCATCCAGGCAGCGTGGAGATCCTATCAGACCAGGAGGAGAGTGAAGAGTCTGCCCAGAGCTGTCAGATCACTGCAGAGGAGCTTCAGGTGTGTGTGTGTGTCCGTGTGTGTGTGTGTCTGTGTGTGTGTCTGTGTCTGTGTGTGTGTCTGTGTGTGTGTCTGTGTCCGTGTGTGTGTGTGTGTGTGTCGTGTGTGTGTGTGTGTCCGTGTGTGTCTGTGTCCGTGTGTGTGTCTGTGTCTGTGTGTGTGTCCGTGTGTCCGTGTGTGTGTGTGTGTGTGTCCGTGTGTGTGTGTCCGTGTGTGTGTGTCCGTGTGTGTGTGTGTGTGTCCGTGTGTGTGTGTGTCCGTGTGTGTGTGTGTCCGTGTGTGTGTGTGTCCGTGTGTGTCCGTGTGTGTGTGTCCGTGTGTGTGTGTCCGTGTGTGTGTGTCCGTGTGTGTGTGTCCGTGTGTGTGTGTCCGTGTGTGTGTGTCCGTGTGTCTGTGTGTCTGTGTGTCTGTGTGTCTGTGTGTCTGTGTGTCTGTGTGTCTGTGTGTCTGTGTGTCTGTGTGTCTGTGTGTCCGTGTGTCTGTGTGTCCGTGTGTGTGTGTCTGTGTGTGTCTGTGTGTGTCTGTGTGTCTGTGTGTGTGTGTGTGTGTGTGTGTGTGTGTGTGTGTGTGTGTGTGTGTGTGTGTGTGTGTGTGTGTGTGGGGGCTTTCTTTTTTTCACCGATCTATGATCGTGTTTTGTATCTCTGTTTTGTATTTGTATTGATGTATATATTTTTTGTAATTCCAGGGCTCATCTGTAGAAGAGATGTTGGTCTCATCATGACTTCCTGTCAAAATACATGTTAAATAAGATCAGAATAATTCCAGACAGTTGTGTGTGTGTGTGTGTGTGTGTGTGTGTGTGTGTGTGTGTGTGTGTGTGTGTGTGTGTGTGTAGGGAGCGGCGGCAGAGGAGAGTGCAGCAGGCTCAGGCTGAGTGCTGGGAGGAGGAGCTGAGACTACAGCTGTGTGTCAGGAGACAGAGAGCCAGGAGAGAGTTCCATCAGAAACAACTACAGTTACTACAGTTACTGTCCCCAGGTACACACACACTACCTGTTACAGCAGAGACAGAGAGTCAGGAGAGAGTTCCATCAGAAACAACTACAGTTACTACAGTTACTGTCCCCAGGTACACACACACTACCTGTTACAGCAGAGACAGAGAGTCAGGAGAGAGTTCCATCAGAAACAACTACAGTTACTACAGTTACTGTCCCCAGGTACACACACACTACCTGTTACAGCAGAGACAGAGCGGAATGATGCCAGTTTGTTTGCTTAGTTAGGCCTGCCATCTACAGCCCTGTGTGTGTGTGTGTGTGTGTGTGTGTGTGTGTGTGTGTGTGTGTGTGTGTGTGTGTGTGTGTGTGTGTGTGTGTGTGTGTGTGTGTGTGTGTGTGTGTGTGTGAGGTCAGGTGCAGCAGTACCTCGGGGAGGTGGAGAGGCAGGCTGTCATACGGATCCAGAGGGTTTGGCGAGGCCACCGAGAGAGACGACACTTCCAGCAACGGAGAAACACACACACACAGCACAGAGCTGCTGTTGTCCTGCAGAGAGCAGTATTCACACACACACACACACACACACAGCACAGAGCTGCTGTTGTCCTGCAGAGAGCAGTATTCACACACACACACAGCACAGAGCTGCTGTTGTCCTGCAGAGAGCAGTATACACACACACACACACAGCACAGAGCTGCTGTTGTCCTGCAGAGAGCAGTATTAACACACACACACAGCACAGAGCTGCTGTTGTCCTGCAGAGAGCAGTATTAACACACACACACACACACACACACAGCACAGAGCTGCTGTTGTCCTGCAGAGAGCAGTATTAACACACACACACACACACAGCACAGAGCTGCTGTTGTCCTGCAGAGAGCAGTATTAACACACACACACAGCACAGAGCTGCTGTTGTCCTGCAGAGAGCAGTATTAACACACACACACACACAGCACAGAGCTGCTGTTGTCCTGCAGAGAGCAGTATTAACACACACACACAGCACAGAGCTGCTGTTGTCCTGCAGAGAGCAGTATTAACACACACACACACACAGCACAGAGCTGCTGTTGTCCTGCAGAGAGCAGTATTAACACACACACACAGCACAGAGCTGCTGTTGTCCTGCAGAGAGCAGTATTAACACACATGCACTTCCAATAGACTACCGCTGTTGTAAGCAGAAGCTGAACACAGCGATTGAACAAATGTAGCATGCAGCAGCATCTGAATTCATCTTGACAGTTTTTGTCCCTCCCCTGTTAGGTCCTTCGCTTTCTGAAGAGGCGGAGAGCTGAGAAAGCCCCTCCTTCCCTCTCTCCTTGGATTGGTCCTCGGGGTTTGACTGACAGTCGGAGGGCGGAGCTGAAGAGAGAGGTGGAGGAACATATTGCCCTGCACCCGGTGATTCTGAATATTACTTCAAGTTGTGTGTTTGGTTTTACTGTCCTTGAAGGGACCAGATGTCCTCACAAGGAATATTTGGACAAGTGGGGACATTTCACTTGTCCCCACGAGGAAAAAGGCTGTTTTAGGGTTACAGTTACAATTAGTGTTAGGGGTTAGGGAAATAGTATTTGGTCCCCACAAGGATAGTAAAACAAACGTGTGTGTGTGTGTGTGTGTGTGTGTGTGTGTGTGTGTGTGTGTGTGTGTGTGTGTGTGTGTGTGTGTGTGTGTGTGTGTGTGTGTGTGTGTGTGTGTGTGTGTGTGTGTGTGAACGGATCTCTGTGTGTGTGTGTAATGGATCTGTGTGTGTGTGTGTGTGTAACGGATCTCTGTGTGTGTGTGTAATGGATCTGTGTGTGTGTGTGTGTGTAACGGATGTGTGTGTGTGTGTGTGTGTGTGTGTAATGGATCTCTGTCTGTGTGTGTGTGTGTAACGGATCTCTCTGTGTGTGTGTAACGGATCTTGTGTGTGTGTGTGTAATGGATCTCTCTCTGTGTCTGTAACGATCTCTCTCTGTGTGTGTCTGTGTAATGGATCTCTGTGTGTGTGTGTGTGTGTGTGTGTGTAACGATCTCTCTCTGTGTGTGTAACGATCTCTCTCTGTGTGTGTAACGATCTCTCTCTGTGTGTGTGTAACGATCTCTCTCTGTGTGTGTGTAACGTTCTCTCTCTGTGTGTGTAACGATCTCTCTCTGTGTGTGTGTAACGATCTCTGTCTGTGTGTGTAACGATCTCTCTCTGTGTGTGTAACGATCTCTCTCTGTGTGTGTGTAACGATCTCTCTCTGTGTGTGTGTGTGTAACGATCTCTCTCTGTGTGTGTGTGTGACGATCTCTCTCTGTGTGTGTGTAACGATCTCGCTCTGTGTGTGTGTAACGATCTCTCTCTGTGTGTGTGTGTAACGATCTCTCTCTCTGTGTGTGTAACGATCTCTGTGTGTGTGTGTAACGATCTCTCTGTGTGTGTAACGATCTCTGTGTGTGTGTGTGTGTAACGATCTCTCTCTGTGTGTGTAACGATCTCTCTCTGTGTGTGTAACGATCTCTCTCTGTGTGTGTGTGTAGTCCTCTGTGGTGTCTCTAGAGGGCAGTAGGGAGCTCCATGCTCAGACCCAAGCCTTGCTGCTCCAGCATCTACAGGGGAGAGATGCAGAGCTGAGAGAACACACTCACACACACGCCCTGCTGGCACAGATCAACACCGACCTGGAACTACTGCTGAGTAGGTATCACACACACACACACACACACTCACACACACACTCACACACACACACACACACACACACACACACACACACACACACACACACACACACACACACACAACCAATCTCTCCTTCTCCCTCTTTCTCTCCCTTCATCCATCTTTCTCTCTTAGATGCCCCCTCACTCAGTGTCGCCACAGCAACCGACTGTGACGTGTTCAGGAGTCGCTCTGCCCCCGTAGCTGCCCGCGCCCGGCAATCCCACAATGCCTTGCTCCAGGCCGGGCGCCTGCCTTGGTGGAAGATGCTGGGAGATGGTGACATCAACTGTCCAGAATCGGAGTCTGCCCACACAGACTCACTGTATTTAGGAGGAAGCTGACAACCTTGTTCCACAACAGTATTGTAACGCTATTATAACATTGTCATAGGGCTGTTGTAATAATGTCACTATGACGTCAAACCTGCTCTGGAATTCAACCAATCATGGGTTTCAGTCTGGACGGTGGTTAGTTGAATCAGGTGTGTTACTGCACTGGTCTTTTCATCGGCCTCTGTATGGCTGGTCCCTTAATAAGGAAGAGTTTCAGTCTAAGGAATTGTAAAGCAATTTTGTGTAGAGAAGACTGCATTAAAGTTTGTACTTTTCTACTATTATGCCATTGTGTGTCCTGACTAGAGACTTTCAGTCATTTTGATAAGTGGAGTTTTTATTTGTTGTCCAACAACTCACATGCCAGTGCTGAAATGGTGTTAATAGTGTGTCCAGAGTGCCTACCCAACACCAACAGTCATTATGTTATTACACACACCCAGAAAACACACACACCAGAAAGATTTGATTGGCCAATGTTTATTTTCAGCGTTTTACAACGAACAGCATTTATCAGACAGAAACATTATCATAAAGCTTACAGAATGAAGGCACAAAGACATAATACACATTTTTCTGTACCGTAGTTTCACATAGTTATTTCTTCTGACTCCTGCATATTAACGCTGGCGGTTTTACATATCTTATTACCAGGGCCCAGAGTTAGTCTGCCAGGGCCCAGAGTTAGTCTGTCAGGGCTGAACCACAAACAGAATGAGAAGTCATTTGAAAGCAGGCAGAGACATTTAGGGCTTGATTCAATCACATCCACTTTATCCAACATCCACGTAGCGGTCGTTTCGGCGGTGCCGGAGGTAGAACTGCGTTAGGAGCTGTCAAATCCACAAGCAGCTCCTGGCATTATACCTAAAGTGGACATTGCCATTGGCTGCACGGAGTTGCATTAACAGAAATCCCATGTAGCCTTGTTTCTAAGTCAGAACAGTGGAATGTGAGATGTGATCTACACCTCCATTATGATGATAGGAACTTTTTGGTTGAATGGTTTTCAATGTGAACGTCATTATTTCTATACAGCCTACACTTTCTCCTTCTGAACTTCTAACGTGAGTGGGACAGTGTGGCTTCGTGACAATGATCGCAAGAGCAGCTGCTCACCAGTTCCACCTCCAGCAACGCCAAAACATCCGCAGGTGTCTGCTATCGCCGGTTAACGCTTGATCTGATTGAGTCTAGGCCTTGGTTTTTTTGAGGTGCACACACACTAACACATTTGTATGGCATCACATGCACACACACGTTGGTCGCCTTCCCCTGCTCAGACGTTGCATTCATCAACCAGTGGTTCAGTGCTACGTCATCGACTGTGTTGTCGGGCATCAGATTACTATGAAATATGATGTGGTTAGCTGATACTGAAAATACCTTTCCAGAAGATGTAACATCTGTCAACGCCTGGGCAGAGGAACGCCTATTATCTAAGATGTGTTCATTAAAGGGCTTCCCGAGCCGGGTCCCAGGGCAGTACTGATCATGCCCGTGTGGGCATCGACCAATCACATAGTTTGTTAGAAGGAATGGGTGGAGACAGGTGGCCAACCGGGCCCGCCCAGCCGGACGTGATTGGGTGGCTGTGGGTGGCTCTCGCTGTTGATTGGTCCGTGAAGCTGGGCGCAGGGAGAAGAGGCGGGACTCCCGTCTGTACGCCCGACCGTCCACAAACAAGGGTACTGACTGAGGACACACACCTTGCTTTATAAACAAAAACTCGGTAGATTCTAAAGAGCTATATCATGTCTTATTCTACTTATTCTATATCTATGTTTTCGTGTCGTACCTGCTGCTATTGGTGGACGGGGGTGAGGAAGGTGTGGTCACGGGTAGGGCTGAGGAGGAGGGGCCGGGGGAGGAGACACTGGACCAGCCATCAGGACCCCCAGACAACACCTGTAGCCCCTCAGACAGAGAGACTGGAGGGGGGGTTAGAGATGAGGGTGACAAGGAGAGCGAGACAGAGGAGCGGAGAATGAGAGGGACAAGGGAAGAGGTCAGGCTGGTGTGATAGCTTCATTTTTCAACTAAAGTTAAAAAAGGATTTGGAAGAGAGAGCTGGCGAGATGGCGGTGTGTCTCACCAGAAGTGTGCGTGCGGTGTGGCAGGTAGGGGGGGGGGTAGGGAGCTGGCCTGGGGGGGTAGTGCTTGTACCCATGAGGGGGGGCGAGAGGCAGACCCCCGCTATAGGGGAAGCTAGGACCCCCACCAGAACACAGCGAGTCTGGGTTAGACAGAAACCAACCACCTATGGGAAGAAGAAACACACACGCTTTAAAAGTTTATTATTGTTATTTAGTAGATTCAAATAATTCAATTTGAATCAAATTAGTCCTAAAGGCCCACTCACAGTGTTGAATTCCCATATGGCTATCAAATGGGGACTCCAATGGACTGTTCGGGTGGTTCCTGCAAAGAGAATCATTCAATGATAACCTATATGAGTTCACTCTGTGAACTGGTGCGATTCAAAGAAGCAAGAGATACAGCATTACTGTGACTAGTGTGAGACCTGTGCTAACCATGCTAATTGTGTTAGCAAATATGTGTAAAAGCTAAGGTAGTGTCTCTGTGTGTGTGTGTGTGTGTGTGTGTGTGTGTGTGTGTGTGTGTGTGTGTGTGTGTGTGTGTGTGTGTGTGTGTGTGTGTGTGTGTGTGTGTGCGCGTGCGTGCGTGCTTGTGTGTGTGTGTGTGCGCGTGTGTGTGTGTTAGGAGCTCCAGTTTCTCTTACACACTTCACACTGCCTCTT